>NW_008794117.1:363233-365447 GCF_000699145.1 Aptenodytes forsteri | reverse complement strand
GTGGTGCTCAGTTGCCGACTGAAGTTAAACCACGCCAAGCACCCATTTCATAATTCTCGGCTTTGCCACTCCTCACATACTAACACTCATCTTCCCAATCTGCAGAAAGCACACATTTCATAATTCTCAGCTTTGCCACTCCTCACATACTAACACTCATCTTCCCAATCTGCAGAAAGACACACATTTCTGTGGTATTTTATCAGTACTAAGCACTACAAAAAGAGTAAGATTTTATACAGGAACTGTGTTAGCATAAATCATAAAAGTGGACACAGCATCTTTGTCCAAAATGGAGATGTTTTAACTCTGTGAGGCAGTAAGCACCCAAAAGGCATATGGTAGCACTGGCAAGGTATATGTTAGCAGGTATTACAGACAAATAGGAAGTGGTCTATAGAGCAAAATTTAGTGCTGAGGATCTGTCATCCCTTCTGTACATATTTCATATTTTTCTGTTTCTTTGTTTAAACTTCAGACTAGCTCTGCTTCGGTGCCTTGTCCTGAAGCTCACTTGCACCTGGAGTGCATTCAAGACTCCCTGAGCACATTCTCCAGTTTAGTTTCGTGAAAAAAGCATCAAGTTCATGCACTCCAGGACTGCTGCTCAACCAAAACCAACCAAAGGGGATTGATTGGGGAATTCATTTCAGAAGAGCACTCCTGGTCTGAATTAAAACATGAATATAGATGCACTTGTTGAGACACTCTTTTTTTGTGGTCCATTAAGTTTTGACAAATGAGCATATCTCAGTAATAACCACACAGAAGCTCATCACAGGAATAGGATTTGTATTTTTGTTGTAGCTACAAAAGATAGCGGCTAAAACCCCCCAGGACTTTAAGCATATATATGCTGAGTTGTTTCCTTCCACAAAAAGCTAAATGATTTTCAGCCTTAGTTTAATCACAGCTTACCATCTCAGCAGGTGCGCCTGCACTGCAACTGGCTTATCCCCTCTTTCCAAGATCCTGTGATTTTTATTGTCAAAAAAGTATGCTAAATTGCACATGTTAGTTACTCACAGGCCTGGAGTACAGGGCATGGGACCCCGGGCATGGCCAGCATACCAGGGACGCCAGCATCCCTACTCACAACCAGCCTGTGCTGCTTGGCTGAAGGATGAGGTCCTGCTCTCACCCACATTCCAGGACACTCTGGATGCAGAGGAGAGGACCTGAGCAGCAGCAGCACCAGGGCCCAGGCAGCTCACTTGCTTTAAGTGGGACGTAGACATCACATAAGTTGGTTCTAGTTTGTAACTTGACATTTTCAGCTTCAAAGTCAAGTTAGCAAAATGGCTGTTGTTTTGAAAGCATTACAAAGCACAGAGAAAAAATAAAAACTTCAAAAAAAATTGTAACAGGGAACAGAAATTCCTCCATAAGCTATTAGTATGAATTTGGCTCAACAAACCATTTTGATCACCACTATGATTTAGCAGCACATGACTACTCAGTGACATTGTCTTGGCAGTATCAACCCACCCTGTAGACAAGTACCCAACATCATCAAAGTCACCACTGAAGTTAGCATTAATTTGCAATATTGTGGAAAGGGCCTGCAGACAGGAAAAAGGATGGAAGTCACAAAAAGAGGGACATCTTCTCGTACACCCAGATGTGGTCCCTCACATTTTCCTCCTGAGGCACCCACAACAGTGCAGAGAAATTGCCACTTGTGTTGTTCTATAAATGGTGTACACTCCTCCAACCTGGCAATTGGGAACTTTAAACAATATCAGATTGAGACCCTTCCACTCTCAGGAAAACAACTGACATATTTCTGCTTGATGCAAGTTTTGATTTTTAAACAAGTTGAAACAAGCCCTGGTCTTCATGGGGGACTTCAACTACCCCAACATCTGTTGGAGGGACAACACGGCAGGGCATAAGCTATCCGGGAGGTTCCTGGAATGCGTTGATGATAACTTCCTTCTCCAAGTGGTAGAGGAGCCAACGAGGAGAGGTGCTATGCTGGACCTTGTTCTCACCAACAAGGAGGGGCTGGTGGGGAACGTGAAGCTCAAGGGCAGCCTGGGCTGCAGTGACCATGAAATGGTGGAGTTCCAGATCCCTAGGGCACCAAGGAGGACGCACAGCAGGCTCACTACCCTGGACTTCAGGAGAGCAGACTTTGGCCTCTTCAGGGATCTGCTTGTCAGAGTGCCATGGCATAAAGCCCTGGAGGGAAGAGGGCCCCAAGAAAGCTGG
>NW_008794117.1:354287-362011 GCF_000699145.1 Aptenodytes forsteri | reverse complement strand
GTGTGAACCTCATGAAGTTCAACAAGGCCAAGTGCAAGGTCCTGCACATGGGTCTGGGCAATCCCAAGCACAAATACAGGCTGGGCGGAGAATGGATTGAGAGCAGCCCTGAGGAGAAGGACTTGGGGGTGTTGGTTGATGAGAAGCCAAACATGGCCTGGCAATGTCCACTTGCAGCCCGGAAAGCCAACCAGATCCTGGGCTGCATTAAAAGAAGTGTGGCCAGCAGGTCAAGGGAGGTGATTCTCCCCTTCTACTCTGCTCTCATGAGACCCCCCCTGGAGTACTGCGTCCAGCGCTGGTGCCCCCAACATAAGAAGGACATGGACCTGTTGGAACGAGTCCAGAGGAGGATCATGAAGATGATCAGAGAGTTGGGATTGTTCAGCCTGGAGAAGAGAAGGCTCTGGGAAGACCTTATAGCAGCCTTCCAGTACCTGAAGGGTGTCTACAAGAAAGCTGGAGAGGGACTTTTTACAAGGGCATGTAGTGATAGGACAGGGGTGATGGCTTTAAACTGAAAGAGGGTAGATTTAGATTAGATATAAGGAAGAAATTCTTTGCTATGAGGGTGGTGAGGCACTGGAACAGGTTGCCCAGAGAAGTTGTGGATGCCCCATCCCTGGAAGTGTTCAAGGCCAGGCTAGATGGGGCTTTGAGCAACCTGGTCTAGTGGAAGGTATCCTTGCCCATGGCAGGGGGGTTGGAACTAGATGATCTTTAAGGTCCCTTCCAACCCAAACCATTCTATGATTCTATGATAAAACAGGGTTTGTTTTAAAGGATGCTAAAAGAAATAGTAGGAAACAACCAAAACATTAGTTAGCTGTTACATTTCAACTACTGAACTACAAAATCTTCAATCAATCCCTTCAACTCCCAAATAGTTATCCTCTGATATGAAAATGGGATTTTAAATTTTTGGATGGAAGAAATTAGTACCTTGTCCTCTTGCTATATAAAATATCCCTTTTGCTCTCATCCCTTTTCCCGAGCTTTTAGAAAGCCTAGTGAAAGTGAGAGCACACCTTTCACACTTCCAAGATAGCACCTGAATTTTCACCTTACATATTCCAACAAGACAGCTAGCAAAAAATTTTGAGAAGAACCACAAGATATAAATGTATCAGGGTAACTCATTGAGAACAGAAAGTCGCAGATATATCTCTCAGCCACTGTTCTCACCCAGCCACTGTTTTTATTCTTGCCTTCACTGATGAAACTACAGTAATAAAAGAGTTATAAAATAGTGAATGTGACAGTTGCATGTTAAAATGGAGTCACACAGAGATGAACTCATATTTTATTATTTTTTTAATAAATACATAATCTAGCTGCTTTACTTAGATAAGACATGAAATGGGATGCGCTGGATCCAGTGTAATTATTTCTATTGACACAACCTGCTTATGGTTTTTGGTGCTATATGAGAGTAAATCCCTGCCATCTAAAGCCAACAGGAGATCTAATCTTGACTGCCTATAAAAGGGAGGTACTATACAACTACTGAGACAAAGGAAACAGGACCATTATTTCCACTGATGTTCAGTATTTTACATACCTTGTTATAATGCTGATGATACTCTTGGGAAAATGTAAAGCCTAATTTCTGACCAGAATTTATATCGTTTCAGAATAAAGAGTACAACAGCAAAACAGGTACCAAAGGAAAAACAGCAAAGATAAACAGCGCATGAAATTTTATTGTGAAAGGACAAGTGATCACGGCTGCTTCTTGCTGCCAGTGAAAACGAGGACAGACTTTCCTTTCCCACACTGTCACAGAGTCAGGAAGCCTGTCTGGGGAAGGTGCGTAGCAGTGCCCATCCCAAACCACAGTCAACAGATTAATAGAGAGTGATCTTTCTGTTAAGGCTATCTTTAATTAATAGGCTCATCCAGAATAGGAGGTAAAACACACTTGTAGAGAGGACAAATCTTCATTAGTTTCTTTGAAGAACTGATTTATTTTCAACTGCTTCAGCATAGAAACTCCCAGGTAAAAGCAAAAAAGAATTACCTCTAGAAATATTTTCATAAACTACACAGGTGTACTCACTAGTCACTTTTCTAGGAACTTTCATGCATGTAAGGCATTGCCTTGGCTGAGATCATTTGCAACAATAATAATAAACATAGTTCAAGATACAAGAAATTTCTTGCATACAAGAAAATTTTAAAACATTAATTTTATCTCAGTCTAAATGACCAGTCTGTTGGAAAAACTGCACAAAATGTATTTAGCACTTAAAGAATAAGGGATATTGTTTTGAAGAGATGCATCATATATTTCATACATAATCTTGTGATACATTTCAGTCCTTACTTTAACTATAAAACTCATTGTAATTATAGAGGCATAATGGGTATCTTTTTAATAAGGATGATTCTTTCACCCTTTATTTTTCTTCTGCTTATTACACTCAAAAAAGTCTCCCATGCTACTATTTCCAATGTATTCATGGAACAGAATTTGAATTGAACCGTTGTTAAGTCTCCATATTTCTACAACCTTTCTGAAAATATTGCCTTAGAAACAATATGCAGAACTGCATGCTACGAATTTCTGAGACCATAACATCCTAAGATTTGTTTTTGCAGTATGACCTGCATATATGATATACTCTTTTTCTGCTGGAAGGTGGAAAAATATGCTAGGAAATATATTCAATCTTAGGAAAACATATTGAAAGTAAGTTATGTAAAAAGTATAAAAAAACCACCAAAATAAAATGTCCGAGTCAATTAGCACCAGGGTTAGTTTATTTTTACCTCTGCTGTTCAGAGTTAACCTTTTCAGTGAAAAAGACTGCTAGTGCTTTGAACTGGGATAGCCAAAGCATGGTCAGCAGGTCCATCTAGATTTTCTTAATTCCAGGCCTAACATAAGGCACTAGAGCTAGGAAATCACCTCTTGAAACCCTTCCCTGCAGCTGGACCACGAGCTGAGTCTCTGCCAGCAAAAGCTGTAAGTCTGAGACCCACCTCCCCACCCCTGACCAGACAGAACAAATAAAAAAACAAATTAAAAGCAATCCGGTCATCCTTCTTATTTGACCATACCAGCCCTGTAACCTGCCCACAAAAAATTAAACTATGGAAACACATCGATGTAACCAACTTAGCACACAACAGATAAGATGGGGATGCAAGGTGATAATGGTGTCTCAAAGGGCAGAAGGAATTCAGAGTTGACCTCTGCAGAGAATATGTAACTTCATGTCCAGATTTGGGTCTAGACAGTTTTAGCAGAGACATCTTATTTCTCTGTCAGCCTGTGTTTAAATGCGACTTCACCTCTACCTCACTTTTGTATGTGCATGCACAATTATGTATTAGAAAAATCTTTGGGAAGAAAATGATAGTTGATGTAGAGCAATAATCCTCTGGCAAAACATTTTACAAAAGATGACAGAAAGCAGGCAGCACAGGTAAACCTCTGGAGAAGATGCCATGGGAAAATGAGAAAATACAGTCAAAGAAAATCAGCTAATTAAGGCACTGGTATAACAAACACATTTGAATGACTAGAGTTTAAAATAAACATAGACTAGATCATAAACTTACAGGTGTTGTCAAGGTACGGTAAGGATGAAATAAAAAGCCTCTGTGACTAAGGATGACTGGGTTGTGTGATCAGTTGAAGAGAACAATATGAATTCAAAATAAAAATGCTCCAGGACAAAAAAAAAGGACCTATGAAGAGAAGAAAGGAGAAAATATTAAAAAAAACCCCAAAACACAAAAAACCAACGTAAGAATTATATGTAATCTAGCAAGAACAAAAAAATCTTCTACAAAGTTAAAACTACGAGGAGGAAAAATAGTGACTTTCTAAGAGGATCAAATGCTCAAACAGCATCTGTGTCAAGTGCTGAGAGCCTATCAGTCTTACCACAAGAAAAAATGTACCATTATTAAATTCCAAACACTGCAGTGCAAAGCTGTAACACCTTTCACAGTATATTAACAGTATAACAACTGCCCCCAGAGAGGCTAGGAAGTAAAAAAAGCTAAAAATGAACAATCAAATTTTAAAGTTTGCTTGGCAGCAACTAAGTACCATGTTAAGACTTTAAACTAACGAGTGATGTATTCTAGAAAAATTGGACTTATTTTAGAACACCTGTGCACCCACAGAGGATGCTGAGCCCTGTCAGAGCCCTGACAGTGACTGAGGATACATTTTTTCACCATACTCTGCGAGTATGGTCTCTTCACCATATTCTTTCCTCAGCTGAACAATAAGGATGATGACACTGGTATCTTTCAAGAACTGAGATCTATTAATTAAACTAGGTAGATAAGAACTAAGCATTAATAGTATTTTCATCAAGCCAAAGACAGGATAAGCAGAAGAGTCTAAGAAATATCCTGTAGCAAAAAAACATAAAGGGACACCAAGGTTTACGTACTGCGTTTGTGTGTGAGATTTTCATTTAGTTACAAACAACTTCCAGGATTACTATAGCTGAAAGGAGTTGAGAGTAAAAAAGAAACCCTCATTTGTTTATTTTGTTTAAAACAAATATTTTTTGCTCAACTTCCTTGAAATATTGCCTTGAGTATTTATATTTATTTCTTCCTGCAACAGATGAATAATACTTTGAGGAGAAAAATGTTGTAAACCCATAACATCTGCAAAGATTCTGGGCAGAGACTGGCATCTGAAACAAATTTTATTGTATGACTAACTTCCTAGTTTGCATATTCCCTTTAAAGAACAAAACACAAGTTTAACTCTGTTTTTGCTAAGTACAAAATATACTTACCGTAAATTGTTGACTAACAGGTGCTAAGTGCTACTTACCTGCAAAACAAACCAAACAGAGAGTTACCTAAAAGCACGATAAACTGCATAGGAGAGTGGATATAAATTGGTGGTTAATCGTTCCTATTTTTAATACCAGAGTTAACACAATGACCAAATCCTAAATTCATAAACCCACCCTGCATTCATATTGGCATCCTGGCAGCTTCCATAACAGAGAAGACTGACAAGTGGACCGGAAGATCATTTAGAAATATCATCTATTACAATCCACCATGGCAATTTACAATCCAAAGACAATGATGTCTTTTGCTTTCAAGAGTTAAAATAGAATAAAACTTCGAACAATGAAATTTGTCAAAAACAAAAGGTATATTTTGGGAAGAAAAATAAATAAATAAAAATCACTGGGATAAAGACAGAAGCAGCAGTGCAGCCTTAAAAACGGCAAGACAATCCCTCTGATAGCTTTGCCGCTGACTATGCCAGAATTCTTGTTAAATGCATTTCATCTCAGCTCAGAATTTGAAACTGGTCTCATGTGCAGTCTAAATAAATCCAGAAAAGGCTCAGAGGTATGTTCTTCTTTTAAGCCAAGTTTGTTAATCAATCATGCTAAAAAGTATAGAAGAACAGGAATCTTCAGATTTCTGACTATAAGCCCAATGGTTATTTTTCATATCTAGAATTCCCCTGGTGATGTAAGGAGATTAATGCAGTGCACTATTCACAACATTATGACACACGATAATTATCTCCATGGATGCCAGGAACAATTTTGACCACTGTGATAGACTGGGTACTATCCAAAAGAAACAAAACCAGTATAGATTTTAAAATATATGGGTACAAGAGCGCTATACTTTTATCGCACTAGCAAGAACTTGAAGGAAGCCAAGGACAGCTGGGGCTGGGGAAAGGATGATGCCAATTTAATCTTTAAGACTGACAGCTCTGTTTGGGGCAAGGAAAGCTGAGCGGATGTTATTCAGCAAAGGAAAATCACTGTGGAGGAAGAGAAGCTGTAGGAGTAATATATTAAAAATAAATAAGGAACTTAAGGGCATGTTTAATGTAAAGCAAGCCAAATGCTTTGCTAAAAAATGAGGCCTTTGTACTCTTTTGAAACTATTACATGCTAAAAATGTGGCCTTTGTACTCTTCTGAAACTATTACCATCATTTTTTTTTTGCTCCCCTCAAGCTAAGTCCCTCAGTAGACAATAAAATAGTTGTAAATGGTAATCAGTATTCAGAAACACATTTTACCATGAGAACAGAAATGTGCCCTGAGGAGCTCAGCCTCGCTGCTCTGGGACAAACTCTGCCCCCAACACCAACCCTGGGCAAACAGCTTCCCGAGGCCTCACACCACCCTGGCTCCAGGGGCACATGCAACACCGGTGCCCGCTCCTGCATGAGTGCACTCCTGGGGAAGCCTGGGAAGCCCGAGAAAGGTGCCAGCAAGTGACGGTGAAGGCTCCAAGTGGCACAGACACACAGGTCTGCAGCCCTTGTCACAGGGAGTGATGAGCACTGCCGAGTCTTCGGGGAACTGGAAAAATTTGAATTCTTCATTGAACTCGCAAACCAGTTGGAGGGAAGGAAAAGCTGCTAGGAAAAGCTGCGAGCGCCCTTTTTCTGCCTTAACCTCTCAATTAAAGTGAACTCTGGAAACAACTGTGATTTCCCAGGAGATCCAGCTCTGATGTTTGCACAGGGTCATTACTTGCATGCTGTTTGTAAATAATCCTGCCCCAAGGCACACTGCTTTAAGGAAGAACCAAGACTGTTCAAATCTTACGCATCTTCTCCAAAAGAAAGCTGACTGGTAGTACTGCATCTGCTCCTACTCAACACGAGCAACCAAGTAGACTTGACTTGGCTTCACAGCCTTCCCAGGCCTGCCTTTTCATAGCATCTCATGTCCTGTTCTTCCTTCGTGCACACTGCACAAGTTCTGCTTCAAGCTGGCTACAGAAACATGGCCAGGATTTGTCCTCAAGAATTTATTCATACAAAAATTCCATTTATGCAACAGTTGCTGCCTTCATATGATGACAATAAAAAGGCACCAACAGTGCAATCTGACGCCATGCCCCTGAGGATCACTTAAATGACTGGCTTGGATCCTACCATGCACATTTCCCTCCAGGAAGCAGAAATATAATACTCTCAATGATTTATAGACAGCTGTTGAAAAGCCTTTGCTTTGCAAGGGATTCAGGAAATCGGCAAAAGCTATATTTTTACCGGGCTTAAAAAGAGGGGAAAACAACACAGAGACTGTAGGTCTTCTCTTGGTTTACTCTTTGAAGCCATTAATTCATTGAATGGCTAGCTCGTCATATAAACGTCTAACATTGCTGAATGAGGCTACAAGATGCAAGGATGTGCTTTCGGTCAACAGGCTATAATTGGTCACCTACAAGAAACGAGAGCGTTTCCCTACATTTTGAACAAGCATGGCAAACCCTCACTGCTGCTGATTTCTACAGTCACAGAGGAGGTCTCCAGCTTCCAGGTTTTTATATATACATGTTAATCACATTAACAATGTCAACATCCACTGAGGTAAAAAGGAAAAGAGACGCTTCTGTTTGCACAAAAACATATATCTGCAGAAAAGCTTTCTCTATAAAGGGTAAGGAGCATCCTTGTAGCTCTCCCTCAAAATTCCTGCTGTCTTCTACTGTAATCCCAATAGAAAACTGCAACATTTGGGCTTTACCAAAAATCTCTTATTAAAACTAACACCCTCCTTTGAGCCCAGAAGAGATCCTATCAGCTGGTTTCTCCCACCTATGCCCAGAAAGATGGATGTATTCCTTTGGACAAAAAATATAAATACTTTAAGGTTAAATTCTGTTTCGGTATATATTTATATAATGTGTATATGTTATTTCTCTGATAGGATATTGTATTTCTGCTTCACAAACCCCCCCCCCCCCAAT
>NW_008794117.1:351129-354226 GCF_000699145.1 Aptenodytes forsteri | reverse complement strand
TTTTTTTTTTTTCTCTGATAGGATATTGTTTTTCTGCTTCCCAACCCCCCCCCCCCACATATACTATAACTGATCTACTTGGCTACACCCAAGTTTCATACACAATAATAAGAGTTACTGCCTAAGAAGTTTGCTTTTGTTCACTTCCTAAACATAGTGTTCCAGCTTTCAAAGGTATTTAAGATGCACCTAACTTCAGTCATGTTACACACTGTGGCTTAATCAAAAGCATACTGAAATCAAACTTTCACTGATTTTTAAATGGCATTTGGATCAAGTTTTTGGTGCTCAAAGAAAGAATTTTTTCCCCAGCATATTTCATTGCACTCAAAAGCATTTAATCCACTTCTGCCACTATCTTGTAAATGCAATTTTCCACAAATAATCATAAAAAAATCAAGACTGAAGTGGTCCCTAAAAAAATAAACATCCATGAACTTGCATCCACTGAGTTAGTGTTTCAGTATGAGTCAGAACTTTATTTATTACCAAAGAACAACAATCACGTCGTTCTCTCCATCCATAAACTGTGAACAGCAACTGTTATCCAGGTACTGGTAATGGGTAAAAAGGCTTATATAAAACCTAATGACTTCTGTGAGCAATAGTATTAAAAATCAAAAATTGTTTGTAAATTAAATGTAGATCTCTGTGTACTCTCATTACACCTGAACATTTACCATAACAATGCACTTCAGTTCTTTTCTAAAAATCCTTACATTTCTTCAAGTTATGGGGCAAAATTCTATAATTCTTACTCAAATAGATCATGAACTAAGTTTTGCTGGACCAAGGACTGTAGATTTTGGCCTCAAATTCAGAAGGCAACCTGGACAGGGAAATTCGTCCTGCCAATAGATCTTTAAGTAATACCACAATTTCTGTTACATGTCTGACTTAACCTGGGTAAGTTCTCATGTGTATTGCAACAATTATTTCTGATGATACAAACTCAGTTGATTAGCTTTATACAATCTGCATCTCTTCCCTATGAACAAGTTCCCCTCCTTCATGTTGAAAGTCATTGGTGTCGAGATGAAAGCAGGTACATGAAAGCTGCAGCACGGTTGATCCCCTTGCTTTCAGCTTGTCCCAGTATGGCAGTGCAACAGCTCCAGATTTAATTTTCAAAAACATTCCTTTCTCCAAACATCAAACAATTGTTCATGTTACCAGTGTAAAAACTACTTAGAAACAGTTACAATAATAGCTGTAATCATATGCACAATTACATTACAAGAAATTGATGGAAGTTTTGTTCCAGAAGCTGGCAAATTCATATGGATTTATCCAATCTATGCTTTGGATAAAGTCATTCATTCCAACAAATAATTTCAGAAGCTCAGTGGTCGTGGGGTTGAAAGTCTGCGCTTGTGCTAAAAGGTGACATGTGAAATGCAGCAGATATGCCATTATTTTTAGCTTTGCACATTAATAAAAACTCCTAATGACACAAAATACAATAATGCTGAGCTTTGCTAGGCAAAAACTGATCTAAACCAAAACAATGGGGGCTCATACAACCCAGTCTGCAGTTTCATTAATTCAGTGTAAATACTCCCATGGATCAATCTAGTTCAAAGATTTTTTTTATCTAAAAACTTAGAGACACTGCAGTCACTGCTAGTGACTGACCTTGATGCAAACATCAGTTGATTATCTGTCAGACATCCCCTTTTTGAGCAGGCAGCTTCTGTTTCTTTTTTAGCAGCATATGCTTTTCCAAACTATTGTTCATTCCATCTCTCACCAGCACTCTTATTTTCTACTGTCTGCTTTTGATTTTTAAATACTGGAAAAGAAACTATTCTGTTGATAACCTTCTTAATATTCTCCTGTTAAAAAAAAAAAATCTCTTAAATACCCTTTAATATCTCCATGCTTTTCCCTAATTTGAACTCCCATGTCACTCATTGCCTCTCACCTATTTGCTTATTGGTATTTCTGTATTCTTTCTAAGCCCTCTCTTTGTTACTCGTGATACACTTAACACTAACCTGTTATTTTACACTAAAATATCTTTCTGTTTCATCAATGCCCTCACATTGCTCTATCCCATTTATGGTCAAAAATACATAACACTTTTAAAATTAAATATAAAATACAGAAATGCTGTAACAACTGAGAACTTCAAATCATGGCTTCAGAAACACAAATACCAGAACCAGCTCTCAAGCTGGCATTCACTTTCATTTAGTTCGCTTCAGAACCAGGCTGTCCAAAACGAAACTCATAACAGGATTAACAAGCACTAACTCAACTTTCAGTTTCATGATTTGGCTTAAATTGCTTGTAAGGGTATATAATGCTGCCGAATTAAACATATAATTGGAAAAAAATTCAGTCAACATTCTAAGAAAATGGTTATTTTTGTTTAGTCATGTAAAAATACTGTGACTGCTCAAGGATAAGACAGACCTGGGTTTGAAAGCACAGGGACCCAGGGTACACATTGAATACACATTACACAATCTCTTTCACAAATGTTTCTTCCTATGGGCTGCCGTATTTTTATCTTGGATTTCCTCAGCAGAAATGCACATGCAAAGCTCATGCCCAGTCGGCTGACACATTGGCAAAGCCCCTCACCTAACGTAGGCTCACTGCACTGAGGGTTCACACACACACAAACGCACACGCAGAGTAAACCTGACCTTTTCATGATGTGTCAAGTCTTATCTCATGTACACAAGCCAAGGCCAGAGCACATGTGCAGGCACCGGGGACCACCTGGGATTTGCCAAGCCAACTGCGCACATGCTGCTTATCCTGTCCGTGTGCTCGGGAAATACCGAGACATGACAGGAGCAGTCAAAATGTAAGCTTGCCTGCACTACCACGTGTACTGAAACGCCAGGCAAATTCCTCCTGAACACAATGTCTACCCTGAAAAAACAAATGGCATATTCAGCAAAAGGCTACCCCTGCAGACCCTTACGTAAAAGTCATAGAATCATAGAATCATAGAATCATTGAGGTTGGAAAAGACCTCTAAGATCATCGAGTCCAACCATCGACCCAACACCACCACCCACTAAACCATGTCCCTAAGTGCCTCATCTACACATCTTTGAAATACCTCCAGGGATGGGGACTC
>NW_008794117.1:350801-351075 GCF_000699145.1 Aptenodytes forsteri | reverse complement strand
AATTTTTCCTTACATCCAATCTAAACCTCCCCTCGCGCAACTTGAGGCCATTTCCTCTCGTCCTAAAGTATCCTAAGTCATGTATCTTTTTTTTTTTTTTCCCCATGCCATTTCCTCTGGCTGAAAATTAAAGAGAGTTTTGGTGAAAGAAAATGATGCCCAGCTGTCCCAGGCATAGCCAGCAGTGGGGATGCCTGTGGGGGAGGATGCCAAGGGCTGCCCTCCGCCGGTCACAGCCGGTTCCAGCCAGCTCTGCAACAGGCCGAGCCAGCAC
>NW_008794117.1:333945-349000 GCF_000699145.1 Aptenodytes forsteri | reverse complement strand
GTTCTTCTTACGGCGTACAGGGACAGCCTGTTCCTGCGCCTTTAAGACTTCCTTCTTGAAGATTGTCCAGCCTTCCTGGACCCCTTTGCCCTTCAGGACTGTCTCCCAAGGGACCCTCTCAACCAGCGTCCTGAACAGGCCAAAGTCCGCCAAAGTCAGTTTGGTCTTGTTTCTGTTTCACGTATTTTTACAAACGCTCTTTTTGAAGACTGCTCTAAGACCTCACTGCTTTCATGTTTAAAACCTTTTTCTAATTAACAGTCTTCATCTATCCCTTCCCATTTATACCTGTTTGTGCTAATGCACTTACAGAGAGTAGTAAGATGCCTTTCAAAGTCTTCATTCGACCTGTCTGAACAAATCAAACTCCCTTACTCCCCCCTACTCCCCATAATCAACCATTTTCATAGCCCTGCTTTGTACCTGCTCCATTTTGATTTCATCCATTTCTAACAGGACTTGAGCAACGTTTAAAAACCATCCCTGGAAATTCCTGAGCTGATAAATTTCAAGAGTGCATTTGCCTCTTTTGGCAGCATCTCACTAGTGGTTGGTGTTGGTGGTTCATGGTATGGCCGAGCAGTATACATGAGTACCTACTGGTCAGTCATTTCCAGACTGGTGGAAATCACTAGAGCTGGTGACTTCCACTCTGTAAACAGTTCTTGTTATCCGTCCCCAACCACTGCAACTCAAGTTGATCTGGTTTCCTTTCCTGAGCTACCTGACTGGAGGATACAGAGAAGCCAGAGCCAGACTCTTCTCGGCGGTGCACAGCAGTAGGACAAGAGGCAATGGACACATGTTGGAAAGTGGGAAATTCCAATTAGATATAAGGATTTATTTTTTCTTTACCACAAGGTGGTCAAATACTGAAACAGGTTGCCCAGAGCAGTTGTAGATCTCCCTCCTTGGAGGTATTAAAGACTTGACTGGACACAGCCTGGAGCAACCCGATCTAATTAGACCTGCTTTGAACAGGGGGTTGTACTAGATGACCCCCTGGAGGTCCCTTTCAACCTAAGTTATTCTAGGATTCTTTTATTCCAATTTCTCTTGACTGATGAACAATGTGACCTTATTTTTCATTTCTGTTGCTGATGACTTCCAATTCTGCCACCAACACACCAGTATTATTCTACTTTTTGCTGAAGTCACTGCTAACAAATAATTAAGAATATACAAACAAATCAGTTTTTTATGAAACATATTTGCTACCAATAATCATGTGCTAATTTGTTCAGAATGAAGGGATGGATATCATCCACTTTTCTATTAGAATGAATTAAATTTTGTTACGTGCTTCGACCTCTGATGTTACTGTGGTTATTCCTACTCCGGGAGGTGTCCTATCTTAATTCCCATGTTGGGCATCACAGTCCTTACCTAGAGTTCAATATTAGTCTTCATTATCTTGATTATTAGCCTAAGCTAATCCTAACCCACTTCTCATCATAGTAGCTCCATGTCTTCTTTAGTTGTTCATTCACTGCTGTTATTGTTATACGTAAGGTACTCTTTACATTTCTTTTGCAAGATTTAAACCAGTTTGGCAATTTCATTTTATCCTTGTATTTCCTGACTGTGACAACAAAGCTGTGTTTTCTATTTCCTGTAGGCTTTTTGTCAACTTCTTAATGTCTGTTTTGGAGGTGGTTATTCATCCATGTAGATCTGGAGTCTTTCACGTTTCTTCCCAAGCAAGACAAAAAGAATTCAGGTTTTTCTACAGGTTTTGCACCTCTGACCTGTGGAGTTCTAGTCCTGCTCCATATTCAGCTCTTGAGCACATCCTGTAGCTATCAGCATGAATGAGACTCCTTAAAGTTTATGCTTTCAAAGTTAGAAGATAAAACAAATTACAGACCTACTTTTGTTCATCCGATCATTTAACTTAAGTAGCATTACAGTGAGGCTCTTCTCAGACATTCTGGCATGCCCGAGTCCAGTCTGAAAAAGCACAATCTCCTGCTGGCACAGGGACTATTACGTAAAGAAATCTCTTATATACAGGAATAATTGGGTTCAACCATCATTCTCCAATATATACCTAACAAGTAATAGGGCATGGCTTTTGTGCACACCATTGTGTGGCTGTGAATCAGAGTCATATTCAAGGAATATAAAATTACGTATTAATTTTGCAGTATTTATGATGCAATGTATGAACACAGGTGCTTGCTGAGCAATGATGAATGACAAGACTAAAAGCCAGACATCTGCACTGCATAACGTAAATAATTCAACTCCCGTTTGCTGTTCAGAAGCGCTGAGGATCTACACCTTCAAGCTGCAAATGCTTAACTCTATCAGCTGTCAGGTGCATGTCTCCCCTCAACAAACTGCAGGATGGAGGCTTGAATTATTTCTGCTCAATCCATCACATTTTAGCCAGCGTAGAAGTCTGTAGTCCACCAACAGCATAATAAAATTAACACCCCCCCAAAACTTTCAGGCCAAGAAGCTAACCACCCCTGAAGGCAAAGGAGCCTGGTCTTGCTATGGAGTCAATAAGCCCTCTGGTTTCACAGGATACAGCCAGTTTGGCTACAAAGGCCGTTCCCTGAGTGCAGGTGGGTATCATACAGAGATACGCCCAATAAGGATTACTTCAGCTTGTAATGGGTGCTGTGGGAGTCCCGATTAGCACCGGCTGGTAGGAGGCAAAGTATCTGTTGGTATCTTCTCCTCTCAGCTCTCTGCAAGTACACTTTCAACAACTGGGAGAGCTGGCCCTCATATTACGCTTTCTGCCGTAATCCTAAACTGACTCGAGCCCTTCAGTACTTTACTTGACTGTACTTACTGCTAATTTCACTTGCTCCTGGCTCTTGCAAGTCCTGAGAGCACACACTTCTTAATATCTAAAATATAGGTATTTGAAATCATGCTGCCAAAATAGATGTACGTACTTCTAACTTGAAGCAAAAGGATAACTAGCATTTTAAAAGTAAAACAAGAATAAGACAGGCAGTGTTTTCCTGCTGACAAGGGTGTAAGACAATGTAGCAGACATGCACTTTTGAAATGCAGGTGGGCTTTTATCCCTGCCAGTGCAATGCCAGTGGTAGTTCCAGATATGGGGAAATCGACACCCTCAAATAAAAAAAAAAAAAAGGATTTGCAATGATACAGCCCAAAGGAAGCCTGGAGCAAACTGGCACCATCTAGAAAGTTGGAAGAGAGCCAGATGAATTACGGCCCAAGCTCTTTGGAGCCCTGTCTGAAATCAAAGCTGTTCCCCGCTTTGGTGGGAGCTGCACAGGAAAAGGATGAATGGGAGAGGGCAGATGACGGGTATAGCCTTCATTGTACATGCAAAAGGGTACAAATTACAATCCCTTGAGCATACAGAAGCGAAGCAAGGTTCACAATGCCTTATTATATTAAGCCACATTATGAAAATGACTGTTTACATTGGTTCACTAATGTTTGTACAAGGCTGTGAACATGCAAAGTGGTAAGTATCAGCACAGGCATCAGCATGGTCTCTCAACTTTGCCATGTTCATGAGTGTTGTAACAAAAGAAAATACACTTTAATCATAACAATTATTGTCCACAAAAGGTGGTGTTTAGCATATTGTCTCTCTACATCATTTCTGACCATTGAAACTAAGTCAGAAATTGATATCATCAGTGGATATTGTTATCCTGAGCAATTTATTTCTTCCAAAAGACAAAATGTGTGCGATCATCAATAAATTAACAAATTCAACCCACTAAACTAGCACATTTGGCACTGCAAGGCTATGTGGGTGCTGTGTTGTTAAAATACTTTTAGTCAGATTTGGTACAATGCCTTACATCCTACTGCCTGGTGAAAGGGCGGTTATTTCTCAGCTTTCTACATTTTCTTTTAATTTTTTAATTCTTTCATAACTGCAGCAGACCTCAAATCAACATGAGGTTTTAGGAGGAAGTGCCAAGATCTATTGCCTAAAGCGAGTACCGCAACATCTCAGCAAGTCAGTTTTGTTTGAACACCAGCTAGAGCAGTAAACGCTATAAACAGAAGAAATACATATCCTCAGCTCTGCTGGATGAAAGAGTGAAAGCAAGGGGGACTGCAAGTGAGTCTCCTCCAACCTCCATGCCCTTGCAGAGCAGGTCCTTTTCTCCAGACGGGCTCTCGGCTGAGCAATACCTGCTCATTTCCTGGATCAAAGCAAATTCTACAAAGTCTTGCTTGATGCACTTTCTGATGCACAGAGATATCTCTGTCTGCCATCCCAAAAGGTTGGCTGTGTCTCTCTGCCTCTCCCGGCAGCAGTCTGGCTGCAGAGGCAGTGCTCACTGTGTTCGCTTGTCAGCTCTGCTCCACCAGCCTCTCCTCGATGCGCTTCCCCAGTGGTGCTCGGGGAAAGGGCAGCCTGCCCTGCACCCCAAAGGCATCCACTGAAAGGGGGGTGCAAGGGTTGGGGCAGACTTCCCCTCTGCTTCTCAGCTACAGCCTTTTAAAGGAGCATATGGCCTGCAGGAGGAGGGAAACTTTTAAACCTCAGGCAGGTTAATAATGAAAACCCTCGAAGACCCAGTGTTGGGACCAATCTCACTTAATACTAGTATTAATGACATTGGCACAAAAATGTAAAAGTAAACAAATAAATTTCCTGAGACCTAAATGTTTGGAGGCCTTGTCAATAGAAGGAAGACTGGGGGCTCACACAGCAAGAGTTGGATTATCTGGAAGGGTAATAGAAATGAGATAAAATTTAATAGTGGTATGTGAGGTCTGAAGCTTTGGAAATTTTAACAAGACTTTCTGCTATAAACTACGAGGTTGTCAGATGGAGGAACTACGTAAGGAGAAGTATATTTGTACAATATGGGATGTCTGCAAATAATCAGCCATGAAAAGAGTAAAACCATCAGGTGATGTATCCTCAGAAGAGCGAAGGAAGATTAATTCCCAGGGTAAAGGCCCCTATTTAAGCCTTATTATATAAGGAAGCTCTGGCTCCTCCTTTGAAATACTATGTACAATGCCAGCCATGTTCCAGAAAGAGTCCTTCCAACCAGAACAGGCCCAGAAATAGGCTTCAAAATTATCAGGATAACATTCTGATGCAACAGGACTAAACAACCTCACCTTTTACCCTAGCAAGACCAGGACAGGAAGGATAGTATTCCTGTCTGGTCATTTACCAGGTAAATCAAACAATCCAAAGGGGGCTTTAAGCTAAAAAACACACAGGTATAAATTTTAAAAGAAAATAAGAAAAAACATGTCTAGCAGCAAAGTTCTGGAAGTGGCTCCCCATCAGAGTCCCATCATCTTAGGTGGGGTTTGAAAAGTTCCTAGAAAGGTGAAGGTCAGGGGAGTATACTTGATGAAACAGGACCGGATTTACAGTAGGAAAACTACTATCTATATGCTAGATACTAGCACCAGATTGATATCCAATGCTTTTCTCTGTTTCACTGCAGCAAGCATCCACAAAATTTGTTTATTTTTTTAGCATTTCTGAATAGCACTGGCGAGCTTTTTTCCCCTCCATTTCTTGCAAAAGTGCCAACAGTTTTTTTGCTTTTCATGCTAACACTGTAACGGTGTATCTCTCAAACACCTGAAGGTACGCCTGACAGCTTGTCACCTGCTGCACCCCACACAAGCTCTCTGCAACACAGAAAAGTAGGATGTGTGCGTTCTGCCTTGCTCCAGCTGCCTCCTCTCAGCTGACTGTTATTGTTTTTGTAATTTCTAAAACAGTATGGTGTATTCCTTCAAATCTGTGCTGTCACACTTCCCTAGCCTACAAATAATGCAATGTGCCACCTGGAAGAAATATATCATTTGCACTGCTCCCTCCACCTAGATGCTGTTGCAGACACATCCCTTCCCATTAAACAAGACCATTTGTTGTAGAGCAAGCCTGTCCTTAGCCTTGCACCACAATAATTGCTGAAGGATTATGCCTCACAGTCAGAGAGAAAAAGCATGCAAAATACAAATCAGGCTGTTAAAAAAAATCAAGCTTGTGAAAGAGAAAATCGGCGACAAAAAAAGGAGGCTTGACAAATTGTATAAATAAGGCAGCAGCAAGTTTTTTGAGGAAAGAGTTAAAGCAAGTAAAGAAAAAGTAGAGTAGAAGAGATGAACATTCCTGATCTCAAGTTCTAAAAGCATCAGAGACACACACGGCTCCTCAGAGCTCTGCCCGTGCCCAAAAGCAATTTCAGGAAGCTAGAAACATCTCATCAATGGTGCTAAGGAAAGTGGAAATTTATTCCATGTTTTCCTTGACAAGACCCACGCACTACAGAAACAGCTGCTGGAAAAGGACAGCCAACGGCTCAGAGCTCCAGCTTGGACGGTTAGTAGAAGGAGCAGAAAAATAGTTAAATTAAATGGGCAGAAAATGAAGGCCTTCCCTCAGAGGGACATGTCCTCAGTCCCCAGATAATCAAATAGCAAAGGCATTTCTTGAGAGAGCTGTTTGCTGTTGAAAATTTTAATTTAATCAGATTAGGTCTGGTAAACATTTAAATAGAAAAAACAAGAGTGTTCTCATTTCTTTGGACAATACTAAACCTGAAATGTTTCTATGCCCCTAAATCAGAATATCATAGAATGCTAATTTTGCCAGACTTTCCCTCAAACTAGAATGACAGAAAACTTCAAAATGTCCAGCTCTCCCGGGGAATGGAAATTCCAGTTCTAGTCAGCTCTCTCAGGTGTCACTGACAAAATTAGACTTTGGATTGTCCCCACACCTAAGTTTTCTTTAAGTGGGCTCACAGCATTTCTGTCTTTCACCGAGAAAATTGATGCATTTATTACATAACTGATAGCAGCCACTGACCTCTGCTGTTGCACCTTACCAGGACAGCCTTATTTTGCAGGCTGGAAACCAATGGTCCCTTCTTAAACGTTAGGTGCCATGTGCTAAGCCTTGAATGTAAATGAACAAAAAGACATTTGCAGAACACAACCCAGAAGCAGGATCAATTCCTCCTGACACTGTATCTATTACCTAGACTTCCCTTCACTTTTGTAACAGCATCAGACTCGAGCCCAGTACTCAAAGCTGCATCTAGTTTGTAATTAAAACAAGCAAAGGTTTGATTTCTCTTGTTCCCTCTGAACAAGCAGCAAAGGTCTTTTTCACTTGCTCTAGGAGAACCACTTAAAAATTCCAAAGGCCTTAAAAATTTTAATATAAATGAGCTCCAAAAAAAGTTCAAGAGAAACAATTTCCTCACTTCTTTAAGGTTTCCGTCTTAAAATCAGTTTTTCACAATGACTGCACATTAAAAAACTTAAATTCTTGCCAACATGAACACTACACTTAGATCACAATATGAATTTATGAGCTTGCTTTTCACCTTCATCTCCCCCTTCTTCAACACTTTCCTGCCTCTCCCAAATAAATGAGCCATGTTCCTAATAAAGTGCTTGAAAGGAAGGCTGGGAAATTTAATAATAAAAAGCTCTCTGAAATTAAGTTTCTGGCAGTGCTTTAAAAAAGAAAATGTTATTACTTGGTCCTTTGCTTTTCCCCAAAGCAAATTTCAGTCCTTTGAGGACAGCACAAATATAAAGCAGATAATTTACAAACCTTTTATTCGGCAATTTGCCTGGTCCAAATAAGCAACTATAATAGGAATTGCCAACTGAGTATTTTAAAGATTCTAGTATAGGAAGAGAAACTGCATATTGCAGAAGAAGAAAGTCTCTGTCTAAACTATCAAATAATAGACTTTCAATAGGGAACAAATTGTTAACCATGTTACTTTTCATAGGAAATAGAAGCATTAAGAACTGAAAACACAACGATAATTGTTGGAGTTCTTATCATGTAATAAGCTTCCTAATCTCAGCTTTTTTGCATTTGCTGTACTGAAGATGACAAAGAGGAAAATACCAAGAGTTTGCCTTAGACTATTCAAGTCCAGAACCACAAATGAGCAGATGCTTGGCAAAGCGAACCCAGACTTTTTGCCTCTGCTCATGTCTTATCAAAAAGAGTTATCAAAATACTCTTGACAATTTAGAAAACTAAAAAATGTCAATTAAATGGTGAAAACTTAATCAGGAAAACAAAAGCCAGGCTAATTCTCTAATTTTGCAACAGCTACAGTGTCTTAGACTGTTTCTTACACAGCTTCCAAAGAACAGTGTACGAAAATCAGGCTCCATTGAATTCTCTAGGAATTTTCCTGTTGCATCCATTGGGTCAGGATTGTGCTATCATGCAATACATAATTCTGTAGAATGATTTATCAAGGGACCTACAGGCTAGATTTTCACGTCCTCTCTCATAGTTAATAGTCGTATCATTTTGCAAGATTCATGCTTTATTCCTTAATCACTTCCAGTGACTATTTTGGACTACTTACCACTCACCACCAAAAAGAAAAATGATTTTGTGCTCTGTCCCTCTACACTTCACATGCCTCAGACAGATGGTTGGTTCCACTAGCCGAGTCAAAAGAAATAAAAGGCTGAAGTGTGTGGGAAAGCATCTTCCTGTGTAAAAATACTAGGATTTTTAAGCTGGTTTGTTTTGGATACAACTGTAAAATATCTTTGCAGGAAGAAAGTTTTTATTTTGGATTACTTTGTTACTCAAGGTGCATTGGTCACCTGAGGCATGCCTACTCATCTTTCCAGGAACACTGCCATTTGTAGCCATGTGCATATGTTGATTTCAGTATTTGCATTATATCCCATCCTCCTCTGCCTTCATTATAACCATCTTCCTTCTTCTAAAATATAGCATGATACTTCAGAAAAATATACTAGAAAAGATGTATTCACAAAGCTTAAAAACAAACCCAAAAGCCTACTTGGAGACAGGATCCCCAATTCAGAGATATCCAGAACTGGAGGTTTGGCTCATGACAGCCTACATCGCATGGATCCAGAAAGATTGAAGTATTTGGACACTGGTCTTTGAGTAGGACAAAAATCGTGTGAACACATGGTCTGGTTTGATGAGTGAAACAGAACTGGCATTAGTCAAAGAGTACCTTGCACGCACCCATAGCAATCTTTCTGTGTCAGGTTCAAGGTCCGCAAGCTTTGTTGAACTTGGCTGTTCCTACCCTTTACTCTGAAAAGGCTCCCCAGTCATCAACCTAACACCTTCAACAAGCAATGAGCTTCTTCCCAACCAGAAGCTGAGAAACAAGATGTCAGTTCAACCGTGCACAAGTATGTGCAATCCAGTCAGATAACATGTTCAAACTACAAAGCCTCACGTGGACCATGCATAAATGGATGCAAGCAGGTGACTGTGTGAGTTGAACATCAAATACAGGATTATCCTTCTTCATAAAAAATTAATTCCACCAAATCAAACCAATGACTTCTATATCAAAAGGCACTAGATGATTCCTCTGAGCTTTAAAACCTTTTGGGTTTTTCTGTCGGTAGTAGCCTTCCATGAGACTGAAGGATGGCTGCAAGATGTATAAAAAGTTAGTGACTCCCTAGCTTCTGTCACACTGTGAAAGGTTGGCTACAAGCTTCTTATTCATACTATGATTTCTAGCATGAACATGCAAAAAACATGTAGCACAGCATTCACTATAAGTAAAAATTCAACCCCTTTCCAGCAGAGTTGCATAGTGCAGTCAACAAGTCACTTCTAGCCTGCAAAACCTCTATATGTGGTTCCCAACAGAATTCATCAACCACAGCAGTCGTCAGCAGGACCAGCTGATTGCCTGGGCAGCAGGCAGAGATGGGCAGAGATGGCTTCAGCTGTTCACAGAGCAGGAATGAGCATCCAGGATCCAAAGACACGAGACATCCAGAACCGCCTGCCCCAGTCCTTCCCATCACTCTGCCCAGCAGCAGCAGGCTACTGCAAGATCTGACAGCCCGGGGCCTAAACAGAACGATACAGCTGTGTGCATACCAGTGGGTATAAATGCAGGAAAAGGCGAAGCTAAATCTCCTTTCATGACTTGGTAAAAACTGCTTCCCCCTTCTGACCAGGGGATTTGGGGACTTAAAAGACCCACTCCTCCACGTCACCCTGTGGTGGCATGATGCACAGCTCTGCCGCCCTCCTACATAGATCAGAGTTGTGTAATCACACCTAAAGCAGAAGGCTGGTCCACTGTACTACTGCAAGACTCGTTTCATAACACTTCTACTATTAATTAACCAGTTTCTATATATACAGTGAATTTAACCCAACAGTCACATAGCAGACATTTCTATAACTCAATTAAGCCACAGAATATCCATAAAGTCATACAGATACATCCAGAGATTACGTCCACCAGAGCACGGGACTGGTTCAGGAAAATACTTTCAATGGACAGTGAATATATGGGGCGACATCTTCAGCTGGGGTAAGTCAGTGTTCCTCACCTAATGCCAGTAGTAAAATCCTTCAGTGCATATTAACTGAGCATTTGGGCCTCTGGATTTTGCATGGGTTTATGATATTAACATACATATCATGGTTAGCTCCTTTGTAAAATAAAAACGGGCAGAGAAATTTCAGGATTGGATTTGGAGTTTCAGGTTGAAAACACATTAGGTCTTGTGCAAGTTTAGATTTGGACAGATCAAAATTTTGAAATCTATGCTAATGACACCTTGATGTTTACAGGCAGGGAGCTTGTACGACTATTCATTTTTGACTGAGAGAAGTTGGGAAGAGGTATACATGTACCAGAACCAGAAAGCTGGCTCTGACATCCATTTTGCAACTTGTATGTTGCCTATCCAACAACAGCAAAGCATTCAGATGGATCAAAGGTACAAATTCTGACCCATTTTTCACATGCTGAGAAAATTCTATTGGAAATTGTGTTTTTAAAGTGGCCAGGATTTTCAAAAGCCTATGAATAATTCCTAAGCAGCTTCCAAATTTAGAAGAAGAAATGACGGATGAATAGTTATTCTTCAACCACTACTTTAAATAAAATTCAAGGTTGAGACTATACAAGTGAAACTTCGAAACGCAGATTTTAAAGAGAAGTTATATATGCCAGAATTTAGGATTTAAATTCAAGCGTCACTTCAACCTTAACTACCAGATCACTTATTTGATGTAATCATTAATGCAAAACAATACCTGTTTCATTCTTTTACTTTAACTGTAAATCTTTTAATCACATTCTGTACAGAAAGCTTAGCAATGAAATATGTATAACTAATGTTACTGAAATATTCCATATAATCATATAATCATATAATCTATCTTGATTTATCTCTCACGTAAAGAGTTGTGAAAAATACACATAAAAGATGTTATCTGTGAAGCCGTCTCCAATAGTAATGTTAAATGAAGAAATCTGTGAAGGCTTATAGAAACCTCCTTTCCCCCCACAGGAGATGTCAGAGATCTGCCAGATAACCCCTAAGAATAAGATTTTTGCTTGTAGATTTCTGATTCAGCTGCAAATAAATTGCTACAACATGTTGCCAGATAACTCCCTATGCTCTGAGAACTAGAGGAGGCTTAGAAACAAAACCTGATCTCCAAGCTAAGCGTGTAAGTGTAGAATGGTTAAAAAGCATCATCTTCTCCCTCACCAGAGCAGCAAGGAAAGCTCCTTCCATGCCAGCACTGCTGGCATAAAGGCTGCAGTGGGGCTGGAGGTATCCAGGCCCACTTGCTCCTACAAACGCCTCTTTCAGCAAGATCTGTTAGTACAGGCTGTTAGCTGTCTCCTATTCCTCAAGGAATGTAAAGCATTTTCAAAATCTTGTGCCTCTTAAACAGAATGGAAGACACACACTTTTCTGGTTTAGCTTAACTAAAGCAGCTCCCTCTGATAAAAGGACGGGTTATGCCTTTAAAGGGTTAAATTATGCCACACAATAAAATTAGATTTTGCCCTGGATAGACACACCTAAAGCTGTTTTTTTCTCATGAATGGGAATTGTATGTTTATAACAAGAGCAAAAAGAGCTCAGTGAAAACTGACAAAGTGTGTATAAACCTTGGATGAATTAGAAAAGCCAGAATCCATAAGCAACTCTTGTGTAAGGATTCCCAAGTGGAGAATCTCATCTTGAATGATGCTACTTTTCAGAGATGAAAGGGGAGTGGAGAGAGATTATCCCTCTACATCTTATTCATGCCTGGTTTAAAATAAACTGGGCTTTTAAAAAAAACGAAACCAAAACATGTAGCTTATGGATCCACTACTGAGCTGAGCAGACTGTGCTGGGAGGAGAGCTGCTCTGCTCCTGAGATGGAATCATTCACAGCTTTTAGCACCAAAGGGAAATACAGTGTTTTTATGCCACCTTCCGGTGAGGTAATTAACAGGGTCCTTCAGCTTTACTCAGCTGATTTTTCTCTCCTTAAAATGTCAGAAAATGGCCTTCTCTAGATTCAGAGTGAATCTTGAAGTCAATAACCAAATACAAATTCAGACATCAAACAGTGGACTCCATATTTCTGGAGCCTGCTTCTGGTGTGCTTCACAGGACTGATGGCAAGGCTTTGGCTGAGGAAGAAGAGCCAGATCTGTCCTTTCATTAACAACAGCCTGGATTTCACCAGAGAAGACATGCCGCTCTACCATACATCACCTGCTTTGACAACAGCAAAGAAGTCTGGGAGAAGTGGTACTTGCTCTTATAGCATCATCTGAAGAATCGTCTAGACAAGGCAAGCAAGGCAATGCACCGAGGGCATGGAAGCAACCACCAGGATACAGCTTTGACACTGATCTCTCTGAAGCGGGAGGCACACCGCACAGCAGGCTGTACATCCCAGTGCCGGGGAGGACAGCTGCCTCCTGGGTCTTTGTGTGTATCAGTGCCACCGCATGGGGGGGCTCTCCGCAGCTCAGCACCCCTCCAACCATGCACCCTTCCTTTCAGTATTATTGTCTTACAGGATTACATTTAAATTACAGACCTCAAACTAACCTGGAAAGTCAAATCCTCTGGAGAGTGAGTGTAAATAGGATTACCTGTAATTCCCAGTTCTCACCCAGCTGCACCACCACGGCTCCTCTGACCTCTGCAGAGGAACAGAAATCACACAGGCAGAACAACAAAGGGCTTGGGGGCATTATTTTGCTTTTTCTTCCCAGAAGGAAAGGAAAACAGAAGAGACACTACTTGTTAATATTTTTATTCTGCCTGTTCACTTCCCTCTGTTCTGGCTTGTGGCATTTCACTGTTGCTGCTGACCGAGGTCTCCCACGTTTCCCCACAGAGGGGACAGCACATGTGAGCCACTCCGGCAAAGACCACTCTCCCCTTGGACACTCATGCCCCTCCCTCAGCTCAGTAGGGCTCTCCTCAGCACCAGTTTTCATCCTCATCCCCATCCTGCGGCAGGAGCAGTCCGGCCCAAGCCCTTCATCTGTGGTGCAATAAAAATCAGTGCTGCTCACACTGCTGCTAAGTCACCAGGCAGCTCTACCTGGGAGCTTTCATACCATACTGATGGGAGTTTTCATTGCCTTCCTGGCCCCTCAGACACCAGCACCTCAGAGGATTATACTTCTGCTAGTTCAAGTAATAATGGCAAGTTTCTGGATAAGCAGAACTGTAATACTTCAGGGTGAAAGAGGAGATTTTTAAACAGAAAGTGACTTCATCTGACTGCTTTGAGACGGATGGTATAGCCTTATGTTGTCAATTGCTATCCTGATATCTACAGGGAAAAACACCTCTTACAGTCCTCTGAGAGAGACCTGCAGCGACCACTGGAGAATGGCTGAAGTTAAAACACTCCTAATTCCACTTTGGTTCTGCATTTCAGACTTCAGAAATGCTTGGGCTGGCCAGTTCAAGAGATGGACCTTAATCCAAAGTCTGGACCAAGTCCAAGCCCGGAGTAAAGGTAGTAAAAAAACCCTCTGGGGCCCTTGGAGTTTAGCGTTCAAAACATTTGAAAGCATCCTAGTTGTGGTACTGGCACTGACAGACACGTAATCCTCAAAAATTATGATCTCTTCATTAGACGCGATCCTACAGCAACTGAAGATTTTCTCATCTGCATTTCAGTCAATATTTCTTTAAAATCTTTATACTCACATATAAAGTGGAGCTACTGTTTCAGAACTGCATCTTGTATGCTAAGCAGCACTAAAGACTTCTGCCCATAGAGTTTGCTTATTATTACCCTAAATCTCCTGACAATTCCCGTATTACACTATATGGCTATATACTTGCCTTTATATATCTCTTGGTTCCTATTGTAAATGCAGGAACTTTCCTGTACTTTTCTGTGAATAATCCTTGTAGATAGAACAAAACAAAACAAAAAGAGACAAAAGTAGCAGTACAAATATTTTCTGTCAATACAAACAGCTTAGATAATGGGCTAGACTCATTTCTTCCAGACGATGGGAGATGACTCTCTGATTAGATTTCAGTGTAGTAGGAAGTAGACAATTAGATGATGAGACAGCATCTCCCACTCTGGGCAGACAGTTTGAAATGTTTTAACTGTCTTTTAAACATAGTTTAATGACAAAGAAACTTGTTTTTCAGTTTTTAAAACAATCTACTTAACTTTTAAGTGCAAGTGAATTCCCCATTCATTCCAGCGCTTAGAAAACATTTCTTTGTCTTAATACACACCATCACACAGTGATAAGTGCAATTTCCCATTTATTAGTGTTTATTTATATTTAATGCATATTTATCTTAAACTCCTCCCTCCCTTCCAATGAGTAAATTTTCTCTATAATTATGTGAACATCTTCTATATTATGGAGCATCTACATGTAAATTACTTTGTTCTCAAAACATAAATAAGACTAATAACCTTGTTTTTGTAAAGATCACTACAAAGATCTTGAATCTGTTGAAGATTGAAGCATGAGCCATAGTGTGTATTCCTCTTAAATCCTATATAAGCTGTCAAAACTCTGATTCTTTAGCTCAGTTGGCTTAAAAAAAAAAACAAAACAACAACCAACCAAACAAGAAAAACCCCACTTTTTTTTTATTCATTCTCTTCTGTACATATAACCCAAGATGGCATTCTGTCAGACAGAGACAGCCGGCAGCAAGGTTGCCTGTCTCTGTTTTGCAGATATTTGTAGTTGCCAGCTATTTGGAACAGTCCCCAGTCTTGTCTCACAGCAAGTCAGGTTGTGTACCCGGCTGGCAT
>NW_008794117.1:313900-333423 GCF_000699145.1 Aptenodytes forsteri | reverse complement strand
GAAGGGGGGAGAGAGGGGGAGAGAGGGAGAGGGAGGGAGAGAGAGGGGAAAAAAGAAGAAGCTGGACTGTGCAGTGTAAAAAAAAAAGTTTAAGGTACTCAGAACTTCTTGAAGAGGTTTTCATTCTTTCTCTACCTCTGGATTTCAGAATATCATCTGGTTTGGTATCATGTGTCCTTTCAGTGCAAGCGTTACCAGCCTGCAGCTGGGAAAGCTGTCTCATCCCATCCTCCTGATTACCTTAAGAGAAGTTATAGCAGGTCCTTGAGCATCTGATTCTAGTCAGATGACTTTTAAATAATAACTTCTAATTATAATATAATAAATAATAACTTCTTTAGGACACTCAAAACTGCACAGGACTCTGAATGAGTGAAAATAATTTTGAAGTAATGCACTTTCGAGAGAACAATTTCAACTAATCTTATACTCTGCTGAACTCCTAATTAGCTTTTACTGTGTTAACACACAGTAAGGAGATGCAGAAATTACTACAGGCCTATTGATTAATCAGCAATTATTTGGCAACAGTTGGGGTGATGAAAATGTAAGTTGGTGAAAATGTAAGTTCTGCACCCCAGAGAGCACGCCCAGCAGCGAGCTCAAAGGGAGCCCTGGCAGCACCATGCCACCGAGGGAGCGACTCGGGCACACCAGGCAGCACCTGCCTTAGCATCACCAAGTCAAACCTCAGAGACTCTTCACAGGGACTGCAGGGAAATTTATAGTGGGTCTTCAGCACCGGCTGCACCAATGTGTGTGCACAGAAACATTCAGTAGGAACAGGGAAAGAAACCCTGTACTAGAGCATCATGGATTTAATAATCACTTTATGCATTAGTGGCAAAGCCACTAACAATTTGAGGAGGCCTTCACCAAAATGATATTACCAAAGCAGAGGCAGGAGTTATGCAGCCATTGAAGGGGCAGGAGTCATTCAGAAATCACAGGAAACAGACGGCAGAGAGCCACAAGAACTGCAGTGCTGATGGATAATGAAGAGAGAACTCAAAGTCAAAAAAAAATTCAAATTCCAGTCCTCATATTTGGCCATGTTTTGAGCAGCAGCTGCTGACACTCACTTGCAACACAGGGGAAGGTTATTTTTAAACAAGAAACTTCCAAGACTATGCAACTGTTCCTAGGAACTTCCACTATTTTGCAACATATAAATCAGAATTACAAATCAGATTTGCCATTGGTACCCTGGATTGTTGTTTTCATGGGCTGTGAAACTGTCTGCATCTGTACCTTTACTTACTGATTCATTTGTCACCTGTCTGAAAAGAAAACAGCTTAAAAACTTTGATTTAATAGAGAGAGTAAAAGAAAACATAAACCAGCACATTATGAAAATGCCTTATAAAGCATCTGTTAAAAACCCCTTCTTTTGTTTATTGCTTAAGGGATGGCAGCAGGTGTCATGTGCTTTGAAGCTGGTGAAGAATCACTTCTTTACTGCAAAGCTCATCAGCAATGTCAGACTCTGAACATAAGCATGGTGCATTAGTTATTTAGTCAGTCTAAAATCCCCAAACTCGGACTTAGTCTAAGAATGAGAGTACAGGGCAGAGACATGACAAAGACATTATCACTCATTTGAGAAAATGCTTTGAACTGGAGGCAGAATCTCAAAGCAAGATCATGACTTTGGTACCTAATAACTGCTCTAACGTTACAATGTTAGTTGACATGGTTAGCTGGTTTTGGTTGGGCTCCACTTAATGTGTTTTTACTGATCCTTTCTCTTCTGCCGTAAGATTAGGGTGAGATAGGGACATAATTTGTATGGGACACTGCTCTGTCTCCACTTTGGGGATGCTGCAGACTGAATACTTCTGGATTCTGAAAGCATCAGCTGTAACTCAGAGTGGCAGAATTAGTGTGGAAGTCCAATTCAGTTTGCTTTTGTAGGTATTTCACTACCACACCATCAGCTTTAGTCTGCAGATATTAGTTCCTTTGCTACGGGTAGCAATAGTCAATCTCAACTCTCCTCAACCATCTTTTCAGCCAGCACATTTCCAATATAATTCTTGAAATCCTCCCTATGTTGATGGCCATTTTTGGAGACCATGGGGCAGGGAGCATTTCTTCTAACCAGGGAGATCTATTCCATAAATCTCCCTTTGCCCACCAGTCTCAAACAGTGCTGCACACCCACCTGGCCTTTCTCTTCTTCCCCATCTCCTCCCCTTTCACCCAACAAAAAGTCCAAACTGCACTATGAAAACTAATTTTGGTAACTGAACTTTTAAGCCATTTGTAGCACTAAAGCCAGACTATCCAGTGTGTCCCACAAAACTTTTCCAGAATCATTTCTTCCACTCCCTCATCCAAGACATAGACAGGAGTCTAAGATGCACTGTAGGCATCTTCTTTTTTTACATGAATTACCACCGATGTTTAAATTGCACATCATGTTCTCTCTACCACAGGCAATGTTTTAGCTGTTCTAGTTGTTTCCTGGTCATACTTTTTCAGAACATAATGCCTCTGTGGTACTTCACAAGTGGCTCTGCAGTTTCAGCTGAATTTTGCACATGCATCCTGCAAAGGCAATCGCAGGCAGTGCATACAGGATGCCCAAATCAAAACTGCATCGCAACACTCCCACATAGCAATTGAAAAAGGCCAGATGCACCTCTAACTTCCAATATGCAACTGAAGTATCCTGTTTAGTTTTGAGCTTTTACATCATTTTCACTACACTGTGCATCTTTAAACTTTATGGGATCCTAACACCGTTCTGGCTCCAGAAATCTTAAAGGGTTACTAAATGCTGCTGTGGTACTACCTTGCTGTGGTACTACCTTGCTTAAATTGAAGAGAGCACTGTTTTTCAAGTTTTCTAACTGATCACAGTCGGGAAAAATATAATCATAGTTACCAGAAGATATAAAATGACACAAAATGAGTCATTCCTTAGTCCCAGACTGCTTGACATTTACAAAATTGGCCTGATTTAAGAGGAAAAAAAAAATGACCTTGAAGGTAATTAAACTCACAGAGTTATTAGCCTGGGGCTCACTGAAGAAAGGTAATACACTCATTAATTTCTAACATGGCAAAATAGTCAAGGTGCAGCACACTGTCCCAAAAATCCTCTGCACCCCATTTCTATTTAAACTGCTTAATGTTTATTAGCTGCCTAACTGCCCAGCCTTCAACACACTGCTTGCTTGAGAACCCAAAAGGGGACTGGGGCATTACACAGCTTCACCTTACCTGGCCTGGCTGGAAACTGTACCGGGAGCAATCTTGCCACTGGAATTTTTTGACAAATTCCCAGAAAGGCTCCAGGAAACATCGTGGATGCATTTCAAAGAGCAGACAGCATATAGTAGGACTGCCCCAGTGGAGGACTTCTCAGCTGTTCTATGTCTGTGTCTGTACTTTTGACACCAGACCAGGATCTAATTTGCCTGCTTCCCAAAAGGTTGTGGAGAAACAGCAGTTGCAGTAACACCGTGCTTAAGCAATCAAAACAATCACAGATTTTTGCCATTTTCCCTGAAAAGGAAACAAGTGAAGAAAGCTATTAAAAATTGCAAGGATTTTTCTGAGTAACAAAGCCAAGATTCCTGTTATTTGGCTATTGATTCATAATGGTTCACTTGGACAACATTTTCAAGCTGTCCTCTGAATCATAAAAGCCAAAAATTTGCATCAAGCAAGAAACAAATAAAGGTTAGCTGAACTTGCCTGACAGTGGGCAGGAGACGATCCTTAGCTCTATTTTATTACTACTGTGCAAGGATCAGCTACACAAATTTCTCTCACAGCTCTTCAGTGCGTGTCCCACATGGCTCACCCAAGACACAGGTCCAAGAAACTGGGCACTAAATATCTGAGATCTCTCAATAAACACAGAATTGGCAAAAATGACACTTTATTACAGCTGACTGACACTTGTAACCCCAGAGACGGAGCACAAATTGCTGAAAACACCAGAGTGGTGAGCAGAGCACAAAGAAAACATTTTATTTGGCCAGCCTCTGTGGGAGGGCAAAAATAAACCAATACATGGAAAGATCTCCACTTGATGACAAGTTACCGTCTGGCCCTGAGCCAGTCCACAAGCTAGTCTAGCTAATAAAGCTAGACTTGCCGGTCTATGCAATAAGCGTAATCACAGAAAACATATCAGACAGGTTGATGAAAGTTTGCTTACTGTTTTGGTACAGTGCTTAAAATGGTATCAGATCATGGTTTCTTCCCAATATTCATTAATGCTCTACCTGTCTTAAAAACTGAATAGGCAAACATGGTAATGATCCCCAGAGAGATTTCACAGAACTGAAGTGATGGTGCCCTCTCCCTCATCAAACTATGAGATTTCAGCTGCTGTAACAAAACCTTCACCATGATAGTATGACGCTTCCCATGGTAAAAACATGGCTTTCCCTGGGTTATGTACATTTCATGTGTGCTAAAAACAATGCCCTAAATCCTATTTAAATATAGCAACAGAGTAAAAACCAACTGTGAAAAATTTAAATTAAAATGGAATAAAATAATAAAACAAAATCTTGCAGCAAATCTGCTCCCTGCCTGTATGCAGCCAGATCTGCTGATTGAGGAGCAAACCAAAGCTTTTACTTCCATCAGCAAAGCTGAACCAGCTCTCTTAACCCATGACTGCAGTTTTTCTGCCACTTTGCGTAACAGCAACTTTTTAACTAAGTGCTGGCTGAGGCCATTTGCTACGATCATGCCAGAAGAGCCGTTCTACTTGCTGTGTCCTGGCAGTGTGGAAGGGACATGGCACAGGGATGTCCACATACAATAGCCACCACCTCCCCTCTCCTGTTGGACATGTACCTGGCTGAGCTTGCTGTGCGTGTTGCAGGAGTGATGTGCTTTAAGCTGGGCAGGATGTCAGCAGTAGCAAGCAATCCCATTTACACGCCCAATTTTGTTCTGGATAAGTCACAAATCAACCCTCTGGCAAGCACGGATATTGAGACTTTGTATTGAAATTTTGGCTGGTCCTCAAAGCAACAAGCAGTTTAGAATGCCACGAGTTCCTATTTGTGATGATATATATTGTAAAGCACTTCTACATTTCAAAAATTTGTTACAGAAACCTTTTGTTCTGAGGTATTTTGAATATTAGCTTAACAGAGAATCTAAAAAAGCAGAAGGCTATCTACTGGTTTAAATAATTCCTAAAAATTACAAGACTGTATTAGGTGTGTCTGTCACAAAATTAATGGCTATGTAGTAGTACTTATACTCTAAATTAAAAAATTCCTTAATTATCCACAGATTTTCAGTACCTTCAACAGTATGTGTTAAAAAAAATAAATCGAGTTCAAACTAAACTTGCTATTATAGCCTTTGTTTAAAAAAGGAAAAAAAAAAAATTAAGTAAAGGGATTGACAATGAAATATAATATACTGTAATTGTTCATCTTATGCTCACATATTGCCTGTTAGGAATATACTCATTTAAGAGGGCGGCAGTTTTTCAGCTGCCAAGAATATGTGTGCATGAAAAGGAGCCCTGAATACTCCCATGAATTTAATGATTCATCTCTACTCTCAGAGAGCGACAATCTCCAAGAGCATCCACCTCAATTGTTTCCATGCTGTAAGGACGGTAATTAGAGACAAGTCCAACCTGAACTCTAAATCCACATTTTCTTCTTTTGGATGTGGGAGCAAGTTCCCAGTTACAGCTTTGCTCATTTTCCGTGAGAATTAAAATTTCAACACTAAAAGCTATCGTTTCTCGAGTGCAGAACGGCTTGAAAGCTGTTTCCACACTCTGACTTAGGCGTCTGGGCAGACACCCTTACCTACCTGCCATTCAGAGCTACCACGCAACTTCCACTGAAATGCCAAATCAGAATGATTCAAAATTAGCTTAATGCCATCTTTTTGTAGACTAGGACTATGTCCCCCAAAAGAGTATGTGATCTCATTGCAGGAGTCCCATGCCTACAAGATTTTCTGAATGAATTATCACTGATTAAGGTGTGATTTAGCATGCAAACTGCCAGAGGCATCTGAAAAGCCCTGTTGTCACATGATGCATAACTTCCTTCAATATTCAAAACAAAATTAAACTTAAGTTCAGGTGAGCAGAAAAGATGCTTTCTTCAAATGCAGACATGTTTTATTACATCGTTTCTCTCTATTGTATTACTGCTTTCCTAGAATAGTTCATAACTCATTTTTCACAAATCTGTCTGTAGTTTGATAGTCTCAGTATACCCAAAGGTTCCCCTCACCCTTCTCCTACCCCTATCACTTTCCTCCCCCTGTATTTCCTGAGCATTCATCTTTCAAACGGAGACTATCACAACACCTTACCTCTACTCTCTTTTCAGCTAAAAATCACTGTTTCATGATTTCTCAGAAATTGGTGCCAGTGCTCCGACTCACATTCCTGACCTGTCTGCACTGTACACACAACCCAAAGCCACATGATGCTGACGCCATGCGGCTGCAAGGCTGCGTGATGCGTGCGTGTGTGGAGGGGGAGGGAGAGGAATTAGGGTAGTTTATTGCCTTTTTCAGATACTTTGAAAATGAATGACAATATTCTAAAAGCTGATGTGATAACGTGAGCAAACGACAGTCATATATAACTAGCTCACAGAAAAGAGACTGGATTTTCTATTAACCACTTGAAATGTTCTCCAGTGGTAGCAGAAGAGAACACCTCTGCTAGGGAGAAAATAATGTAAGCTGCAACTCTACGTCCAACAAATGATATTGTTACATATTCCTACATAACTATAAAGGTTAAGATACGACAGTCCAAAGTAGTGAGTAGAGCACGTTGCAGTGCCACACAAGCAATGTCTCCCGAAGTGCATTTTTGGGACCGTGCTGGTGCCATGACTGCAAATCTGGGGCTGCTGTTCTCAGGCACTACAGAAAGAAAGCAGCAGGCAATGTTTCATCTGAAGGGACCATGCCGTTTTGTCACCCAAGCCAGGAGTTTGCACGGCATTCAAAAACACAGGTTCAATTTTTGTATTGGTAAAAAAAAGATTAATTGTAAACTGGGATTACGGTACATACTGTGCATGTAAGGATAAAATACATTAAAAAACAGCTCAGCAAATAATCTGCCAAATTAGATTACAGACATAAATTGTCTATAGATTATCCTCATCAAGATAGCTGTAAAATCTTTTTGTAGCAGAAATTCAGGTTACTAAATCCTCCAAAAAACCCCTATCATCGCTGCCTGTGTCTCATACTAGGCTAGCTTTCGGTTGTGGCAGACTTGAAACACAATAGACAGCTTTCATTTCTAAAAATCCCATTGTTAGAGTAACTTCTTTTCAAATGTATCAGCATATTGTAATATACAATAATTCCACCTAATTACTTACAGAGCCCTGGGCACAGGTTCTGAGAGGGCAGCTGCAGCAAACTCGTACCCTCATGCCCAGAGGTGATGCAGGACACACCAAACAGAGTACACCAGCCTGTGCATTCAACAGCTTCATCATTCAAACTATGGCACAGATGCGCAGAGTATGAGAACCAAAGCAGAACTGTAGAGACCCAAGAAAGCTCATTATCAAAATGATTATTTCTTTAAAAGATAGATCTTTCCAGCAGAACCCTCAATCGAACAATACGGGCTACAAAATGGACAACAGACTTCCACAACTCAGAGAACCTACAGATATGATAATGTATTTTCCCAGGAATGACTATCCCTGCTTTCTTAATGCATGGAAATGGCAGCTGCTTCCAAATGTTTTCAGTACTGAAATTTCAAGTCAGTATTTCAGGCAATCTTTACTCATTTTCAGCGTATTTAAAACATTGCATTAGTGCCCCTATCTGTTTTGTTATGAGAAATAGGGTATAAAGGGTACCAGGATGCGATAGGTCCTTCAACCGATAAAGAACTATGTTCTTTAATCAGTTGTATGCATTCTGCTTAGCCTTTCATGTCTAAACATGGCTTTTTTCCTAGTATGAATCACACTAAAACAAAGCATTTTGTCTGATCTAATAAGATTAATGAACAGCAAATTCCAGTAATTCTTACTAAGTAAGAATTATTAAAGAAAAACCTTTTCTTGAATCAGACATCTCCTTTAGCACTAGGAATTCAAGTTTTCCCTGTTTATGCAGATGTTCTTAGCCTGAATTTCCATCCTAGCGTGGCGGCAGCCAGCAGCTGGTCTCCTGTCTGGAGTATGTTGCTTTGAATGCAGCCACTAGTGAATTACACACCCTAAATCTGACGCAAATAGAGTCTTGAGATATAAGGAGCCATAAAGGAGATTCGATGGGCCTTAACTGCAGCCGAATGCTACACGAGGAACATACTCTGCAATAACATGTACATCGTATGGATCCTATTTGCTTCCTTGTGATAAAGTGGCAACTTAAGCTGCAAAAATTACTGTCATCCATCTCACCCCATGCATTCACATGCTTGGGAAGTGTAAGTGAGTGTGCAGCTACGTGTTTCGCAAACAAAATATTTCTCCTAAGTTAAAAAAGAGAAGACTTCAATGCCTTTCACAAGAAATTATGAGGCAGCGCATGGAGGCCTGGCATGAGTCCAGCCCATCAAAACTCATCAAAACTGCTTCACAGACACTGAACTCTTCTGCCTCCCAGGCCAGAATCAGATCCACGGTACAAAGGTCCAACACCTCTAAAGTCAAAAGGACAGAATTTATTCCTTAACTCATTTTTTTCTTTATTATATGCTACAAAGGCACCTCCTTTTTGCTATTTTTATGTGCACTGACAGTTTTTGTTCTCAGTCCTCCCACCAGATCTCACAGTGTGTTTATACGAAGCTTGATGTGTGAGGAGCACACGGGCATATGTTCTTATAATGCAGATTTATAAATTGTCCTGGTTTCAGCTGGGATAGAGTTAATTTTCTTCCTAGTAGCTGGTACAGTGCTGTGTTTTGGATATATATACACTTAGTTCATTTGAACTTAAATAAACTCCACTCCCCCAGAAGCTGTGCATACCATGAGAAAATTTTGTGTTCTGCAAAACAGCGCTCGTGACTTTTAAAGACTGTTTTCTTAAAATTTTCTTTAGATTTCAAGGAATATTTCTTTGAAATATTTCCTTGAAATATGAGACATATTTGCATCATATATGTCTCATTTCCTTATTCTACATTACCAGTTCTTTATACACTTTTCTATTTACGTGATACCTCTTTAAATCTAATAGTTCCTTCACCCATTTGTTGTTTTATCTTTAATGTTATCATCAAATTTTCATTTTATACCTCTGGATCCTTTCTTTATCTACTTTGCCACAGAGAGATCATAATCCCACATTATTAATTATCTCACAGTGATATTGAAGAATTTATTGCTGCTGATGTAATAAGGAAAAACTAATTGTTTTTAATAAAGATATGCTTGAATCCATCAGCTGAAAATTTGGTCTGATTTTTGCAGGACATTAACTCAGAAAAACTCTTACAATCCCAGTCTCTATGCCCAATTATATCACGGCAGTGCAACCTGCTCCTGTAAATCTACAAGCAGGAACAGAATTTCTGTAAAACAGAATTGGGTTACTGAGACATCATATGACTTCAGAGGTCAGGGCACAGGCAGCGATGTTTTCATTTGTCACACGGGACAGAAATGTAAAGATGGCTTTGTCTAGAACTACTGACAAGATATTTGCAAAATTAAAGAAATAAAAGGAGGCTTCACGCAAGACACAATTTCTCATTCTAATGGCCTGCCTGTACTAGCTTTGCTTACAAAATGAAAAGTATGCAGCACAACACCTACTTTTTAATTAGTCTCCATTGATTTTTTTCCTGTATTATATGAACAATTCCTATAGAAGTTTTCACCAAAGTTTCTCAAACACTAACCATATGAGGAAGCTTATAATTCCCATTTTACAAATGAGAAGACTGAGGAAGTAAGATTACACATGTTTCCATGTCTCAAGAAAACTTTGACATATTTGCCTGTCGTGTGGGTGCTGCCCAGAGCCTGCGGTGTGTGGCCGCCCCCTGCTCCAGGCTCTGCCCGCACCTGGCCAGTTCAGGGACCATGGAATGAGAGCAGCCCTGCCCAAATGGTAGGGGGAAGGCTGGCTCGTGTGAATCCTGCAACCACATGCAGACCTACGAATATTTCAGTCAAAAGAAAGAAGCATCTGTTTCATCAATAGAGAAACTGCACAAGAAAGTAGCAAAAGTGAATGAATGGAGGGTAAGGAAATGATCCATTTCACATCGAAATACTCTTTTGGTGGAACACCCAGAGGAGGAAGAAACCACGGGGAAACCGTGGAGAAATGTTAAGTCAAGAGCCCAAAGCGTCAGCATGAGCAAGACCTGAAGCGGTGTATGTAACAACTTTTAGAAGATTCAGGGCCTGGGCATAGTACCACAAATTAGAAAATCAAATAAAAGCAGTGAAAAGGAAATTATTCACTGCTTTTTTTCCTCTGTGGATGCAGAGACACATGAAACAAAGAAACCTACATTAAAAGTAAGGCTAAGTGATCTCTGAGAGGGGAAAAAAAAAATAGAATCGGACTTCAGTACCCTGCCAGCTTATACATTGATATACATAGAAAAAAGTTGGCAGACAGAGCTACCATGGTTTCCTCAGGACCACTGAGGGACCTGGCAAACCGGCAAGAATATCGCCAGGACAGGTTGTCCCTGCCAGCTAGCAGGCGTAGTGATTCAGCACAGGCTGTCAATTAAAATCTTTATATCACGTTTTCTATCATCATATCAGCAGGCCAGAATTGATATCCAACAGTTAAGACAAAAAAATGTTTTTAATTATTCTGAATTAACCAAGAGGTAGTGTTTATAAAAGATTTATTAAAAGACTTTAAACAGAAAATTGGGGGAGGAGAAGGAAAGGAAAAGGAGCTGTTCAACTTTAACTTGCCCACTACCTTTTTTGGTTTTGGAAATATATACCGTATAATATAATTATATGAAAATAGTTCAGTGAGCTGTTCTTGTATGCAGATACTACATGTAACACATTTTGGGAACTATTTAGTGTAAATAATTAGTAGTAATATTTCTCTTTGAGGATACCAGAAAGTGTCTTCAGATACTGGAGGGGCCAAGAGACTTTGAACTCTATACTCATCATCGCCCCTCAGACCTCAAAGCCTGCTGCCCAGTTCCCTGGGTACAGGAGCACAAGAGATGTCCCCAAGGCCCGGTGCCAGGGGAAAGAAAAGGTAGTTCCTAAAAACAAGACTACCCTGAAGAGGATGTCTCCCAAAGGCAGCAATATCAGCAAGATCGGGCTCAGCAAGCACAGACAAGCCTCCCAAGGCCAAAGCGACAAGAAGCCCCCACTCCTGGTCCCTGATTATTTGGGCAGGACTGACCCTGAGCAGGCAAAGGCAACAGGAAAAGGCATTTTACCCCCAGTAATGACAGGGAACCTTCAAAACCAGCTTTTGATAATTAAGGGTGGGCTGAACATGACATTTTGTCCTCATAGGACTCAAGAAGGGTATGAACACTGGTATGATCCTTGTGAAGAAGGAAAGAGAGGAGGATGGAAGCGGAAAAGATAAAATCATTGCCAAAAAATCTCTCCTGGCTCCTTATTCCCCCAGGTATACATAGCAGTATTGCAGGGTCACAGAAGTTAGAACCTTTCTGAAGTCAGAAAATGAACATTGTTGAAAATTTACATTTAATAACTGGAGGACAGAAATGGCAGAGTGACTGCCAGCACTCACTGGGTAGGGCTGACAAGTTGTTTTAAATTGCTTTTCACCAGCACTATCAGTTGAACAGACCTGTGCCAAGACACCAGGAAAAGCTATTAGTATAATAGCATGTTTACGCACTTCTGAGTGGTAATGGAAGGTATTGCAACAAGGATTGACATTAATATGAAGAAACTCAGAAGAAAGGAAGGAAAAAGGCATGTGGACGGATTCAGAAGACTGAGTGGAAATACAAAGTTCAGGAACAAAGAGTTTTACAGTAGACAACTGCACAGATTAGCAAGTCAGATCGTACCCAAACAAAATATCCAGCACTGAGACTAACAACCAGTAAAAATATCCCAACAGAAAGATGCAGATTCATTGAAACATAACACATATTGTAAACAGTAAGTAGCAAAGTTACTCTTTGAGGATACCAGAAAGTATCTTTGGACACTGGAGGGGCCAACAGACTTTGAAGTCTTTCCAATTTTTGTCTTATAATTCACATCTTTTAGACTGTCATGCAACTGCAAAGTTTTCAGGAAGCATCAGTGATAATCTTGAAAGCCACAATAGGATGAACAGAAATGATACGGTAAAAAGGAAGGAACATTCTTTGTTCATTTTCTTAACTTCAACTTTGCTTTTGACTGACAAATTGCTCAAGTGTGTACTAAGAATCAGTATTTATATAGTGAAAAGCACCTAAACTAAAATATCTCAGATTTCAAAGAGCTTGTATTCTAAACCTAACAGTATTTTAACAAACTAGTAGTGTTCAATTGCAACACTCCACCTCTTTTGGGAAGCACGATTCAGTTGAAAAAGGGTTATATATGTTTTTGTTATTCAAACAACTTCCAGTGGAACAAGAAAACAATAGGAAGAACTGTAGAAGAATCTGTTCAGAAATTAGTAAAGTGATACGTGAATAAAGGTTGTGGAGTTCAAGGACCTGCTCTAACTAGTGCTGAAAAAAGAACCCAAAAGCAGCCATTCTTCATTAAAAATTCGTAATTTCTGCAAATTTTACCTTCTTGTTGCTTTCCCTATTAATAAAGGAAACAATACCAAGAAAATGAGTTGAAACTTCCCATGCACACCAGATTGAGTTCAGAAGGCAAACTGAATTAAAGCTGTAACAAAAATCCAGACCAAATGAGATGAACTACTCAAAATTTAAGTTTTGCAACACTGACACCTCTCTAGTGCTGATAAGGCTCTAGAGAGAAAACAGTATCCGACCTTACAAAAGCCACCCAATTTACTGCACTAAACATTAAATAGAATATTTAATAGAAATGTTAAATAGAAGCAGGAAGAAGTATGAGTAGAGAGTATTAGTCAATAACCAGCTTAACCCATGGTGAAATAATGTACTGCCAGAAGTTATTGGTAATCAGTTACAGAAGTGTAATAAATCTAGCTCATTTCTACTGACACCTCATTATAGAATTACTTTCTAGAATACTGATGGTAGGCAATACAGCGTACAAAAAAAAAAAGTAAATGAAGTCCCAACTGACACACAAAAAAGGATGCAGAAAGACATAATACCTCAAGTTTCTTAAGCCCTTAGAATATATTTCTGAATATTTCCAGTCTATTCAGAATTTTATTCAGCTTTCAAACAGACCTTTAACATTCAGGTCTTTGTTAGCACATATGTTTTTTAGTATGTGTCAGCACCTTTGGTATGTAAAAAATCACTCTGCATTATGTTTTACCACGTATTTCACAGTTCTTTGTTCCTTGCACCACAAATAGAACTGTGTTTTTGAAAACTCTCTAGACACATGCTGTACTTTTTGTAATCTATTTTCTGCTAAGAGTTGCTCTCAAACTAGGCAGCACTCTGTCTTGACCACATAATAAATACGAGAATGTTAGGGGACACTCAGAAGTTATTTATGCCCAATACCTTTTTTTTGTCTGGTACGTAAATCATTCTTCACCTGAAAGTACATAAAGGCAATTATACTGGCTTGTGCTGAAAGCATAAAAACAACACATAATAAATAGCAGAAAGAGGGTATTTAAGTAGGCACGCAAACTATGCTATACACATTAAAGAACATAATAAGAGAAATATGATCCCATTTTAGCAGAACCCACAGGACGGTAGGACTGCAGTAGTGTGGTCTGCCCAGAGACCTAGAACCTTACATTTGCCAAACAACAAAACAAAATAATAAATTTTGGCCAAAATAATAAATTTTCAACAATACAGTGAAACAAAGAGATGGCACTCAAGATAATATCAGAAACTGCATCTCAACAGCTGTAGCAGTTTAAAGAAGAAAAGGAAGATGATCAAACACAGAGCTATGACCAAACAATGTCCTCCCTCATTAAGCTGGCATCATTTCAGATAAACTCTACTGACCACAGTACATTACTCAATAGGGATATTCCAGTTTTAGTACATCATAAATGATTTCTGAATTAGTATTTTAACCATGTAACTTACAGCTGGCCTCTGCAATCAATGGGAAAATCAGACTTGCACAACAAATATATAATATTTTCTGCTTCTTCCTGATCCCCCAACTGCCCCTAAACACTTCTTGGGCTGCCCCCCTCCCAAATGTTGGTGAAATACAAAGAGCAAAACCAGTTTCATCGCTGTGAAACAGTCCCTGCTGGGAAAGAGGTCAGAAAGGTCTGTGGTCTGTGCTGCCAGATCACAACCTCGTTTTGCAAACTGGAGCTGGCTCAGGACTCGTGATGTTTGTCCTGACCCTCCCCCAGAAGAGTCCGTGTAAAACTGGGGTATCCTGAGCAGGGCCTGTCGAGGTCCCCGAGGCTGCACTCAGGAGAGGACTTTCTTGGCCGGACCGCAGGGCAGAGCAGATCTGGGCACAGCAAAGGGGCAGGCAGCAGGTCCAGCACACCACATGGCAATCCCTGCAGAAAGGCACCCTGTGCTGCGGGCAGCCCCTCGCAGCACTGCTTGGACTTCGTACCGTGCAAACGCTTTACATGACTTTTGCCTATGACTGACGCTTAGGTTGGCCATGGATTGCTTTGGCGTCTTTTCACCAGTGCAGCACTTATATGTCAGCCCTTCTTCCACTGTTTTTAACTAGGATTTCCTGGAAATAATTTTCTCTTTTTCTACCTATACTGTTTTGCTCCTGGAATGAATATTAGGAAGCAAGCACAGAATAGTATTTGACAGACAGTCTGTCAAGCCGACCTACACCACTTCTTTCAGTAACACACTGAAACTCAGGCTTGTAATGGGAGTGCTAAGACAATTGTAACTACAGCAGCTCAGACTATGATGCTGTAATATAAAGGTAACTGTGCCATTACTGTAATTTGAAAGATACGAAGAGAGGAAAGAAGCGGGGGGGGGGGGAACTTTCAGGATTTGTTAGCTATTGGCTCTGCAGTGCCCTTTTTTTGAAAAAATAGCACACAGTACCATTCCCTGCTGACTCTAAAGCACAGTGACTATGAGCACGGCTCACAATTATGGCAAACTCCAAAACCTGTCAGTCAAGGAACGGAGCTGCTAATGCCAAATAAAACAGTAGATTTACACCTGGGAAAAGAAGATATAATGTAAGAAATACATTTTCTTTGCTCTCATTTATAACAGTAGTGGGGGAACTAACTACAGGGGGTGCTTAGCATATTTACAAGACACTACAGGAGGTGTTTAGCATATTTACAAGCAACAGTGGCATAATTTTACATGCAGAAGTTTAAATATTGTAAAATCTGCTCTGTCTCTAGCTTCTGTGATTTAAGGCATCTGTATCTACACTTCACGTTGAAACTTTCAAATCAAATACTTTCTATAATGAAAACTCCATGCTCTGCTAACTCGTCACACTCACAGAGATCTTGCTATGAATTCCCTAATAGCAATAGGGCATTTTGGTTTGGAGTTTCTTTCTATTTTATTTTATGCTTTATTTAAAAAGGGGAAAGAAAAAAGCTTTGTTAATGCTTAAAAATAACGTGGGATTTTATTTTTAGACTTTGTTTTTGTTTGCAACAGTAAAATGTGCTGACACTAAAAATGTGTGCAGTATCTTCAGACAGTTGTGTCATGTTAAGCACCACTAAACACCGGCGTGCTGAGCCTTGCCTCTTTTACAGGGTAAGAATAGGAAATCAGTATATTTTCTGTTCTGCTCTTTGGACTTGGGAAAGGATACCTGGAGGTGGATAGAAGGAACAAGGTATATGCCAGGAATTGTCTGCGTCTGGTACAAACTAGGTTGGGTGCAAAAATCAGACTGGGCCTGGCCCAAATGGGAATCTGTTTTATTTCCATTCTCCAGCACTGGGGGAGCCCGGGGGAACCAAGCACACACAGCGTAGGCTCACTGGAAACAACAGCGCTCTGTGCCATTTGCTTGGCAGCTGAACAGAGGTGGGGCTGAGGGGTGCTCAGCTGGCGAGACCAGCCAAAGCTGCCTCTTCGGCCACATTCATCTTATATTTTACTGTTTGAAAAATAAAACCTAGATTACGTAAATAGAGATCACACCACTCCTGATCTTGTGTTTGATTTAAGAAAGCAAAGTAAGGATCTAAGTAAGGATCGTGTGCTTGATCTAAGGAAGGGGCACTGTATAATGTGTGAGCGCACTGACATACAGAAGACATCTTTTAGACAGACTGAAGGGCCAAGTCTGATAGTTTCCCTCAAAGGAACAGCACCTACAGGAGCCACGGCAGTCAGCAGCATATGCTCACTGCCATATTGCAGGCTACAATCTTTTATAACCTTGATCTATGACTGTGACTACATTCCCCCCAGCCTGTGGAAAAAAATAAGTTTCATTCCTCCACTCTCACTGCATTTTAACACATTTACTTGCAGCAAGGCTTGCAACAAGCATAAAAGGAAAGATGAGACAGAGGACAGATTCATCGCCATAGGAATGCAACTGAGGCACTTAATATAGAAATGTCACCCAGAGCACTCCCTGGACAGGTACTCATGTCCCAAGAGTAATTCAGTCCACCCAAAATCAACTTCAATAAGAAAAAAAAAAGCCCGAATTACCAATTGTTTGAATTTGACACTAATTAACACTAAAACATAATATTGTAATAGATTTTTTTGTAGACATTATTGGCTTTTACTACTTTATAATGCATTTACATTTTTTTAATAAAATTCTGGATCCCAATCTATACATAAAATTTCCCACAATTTTTCCATTAAGGCTAATAAAAACTCATTATATATTCATGCAACTCAGGGAAATTTCCCAATTATGTATGGTTGGACATAGACTGCAATTTACAATACTCACAAAATACGTTCATTCACGGTCTTCAGTAAACATAATGTCAAAGTAAAACCCAAATTTTCCATATTTGGGTTTCTTTTGTAAAAGCAGTAATTTAACATCTTAGATGCACTAAGACACTGCGGAAGATAAAACCAGAAGTAACTTTGTTATTTTTAGCTTAATTATGGCTCACCTCTGAAGGAAGGTGATGAAAAGGAAAGGAGAGGTTCAGAGGTTAAAAACACTGGAGCTTAACAGATCCATTTTCTGGTCTTCTTTGAAAACCTATTTGAACAAGACACTGCTTGTGACAAAACCGATGGGCAATGCATACCGGATCACCTCCTCACATGAGCTGGAAGCAGCTTGTGTGCCTGCTCACAGCCCTCCAGCTGCCTCCTGCCACACTCCCAGCATCTTTCACGTGAAACCCAACACTCCCCTGAACGACAGGCTTTTGTTAATTCCCACCTTACATCACTCATAACAATACTGTATAAATGATGGGCCAAACTCTGCCATCACTTAATTCTGATTACACCCATTTAATTAAATTAAGGCAGAATCAAGTCATGGCACCGTATGTGTAGATTATCTAGCTGTTTGGTTTTTTAGCTATATATAGGAAGGAGGGTTTTAGTATCTAATGTTAAGGCACTAAATTAGATGCTTGGGGTACCTGATATCATAAAGTCAATAAAAAGAGGTAGGTATCTAATGCAGATGCTCTGATTTCTCTGTGGAAGTCCCAATTAAAGAAGGTAAGCTAACTTTGAGACCTGAGATTCCATGGCGTGTGGGACCCCTGGCCCAGCACACAGATGCATGCACATGCACACTCCTACTGAAAGTAATTGTTATTGCAAAATAGGAGTTTGCCTCTAAAAATCAAGATGTTGATATTTTGTTGTGTCTGATGCAATTGCTGCTGCTGTTGCATCGTGGTGGGAGCTACACTTCTTCATGCAGCTATTTCTTTGTCACCGCTCTGCTTTCCTTTTTTCTTCTTACATCTATAACTGCGTGTGTCCTGATCCACAAACCTGAATAATTCGAAGCTCATGAAAACGGATCGCTTCCAGTGCCTGAACTACCATCATAAATAACTGGGATTTACACCCTGCGGCAAAGTAACAAGACTGCCAAGTATTAAGCCAATAATTAATTAGCTGAGTTTAAAAGTAGTCACCCTTCGACATAATAAATTGTATCTGGTGGAAACTGAGTCAAAGTCCACCCTAATAAGAGATATATTATACTGCCATATCTGTAACTGTTCAATACAACTTGAAGTGTGCCGGTTAAGTATCCCTGAGTAGATAAATTCAACTATCTGGATTATTTACTACTGTAGTATGTATCACTTTGGTACTGTCCACGTTACTTCCCTTTGTTGTGCATACATTTTGTATTCAATAAAAACCCATATTTACAAAATGATTAAGTGATACAGGATCTTTAAGGCCCCTTACATAGTATAATACTTTAATAGTACATGGTCTGACGTAAAATTATTTTACTCTATGATTTATTTGTATGCTTTGAACTAAAAATATTCAGAAAGCTGTCTTCTAAATTGTGAATAATGGACTATAAGAATCTGGCATTATTGCTGTTTTATTTGGGAAACTACTGTTATACACAGCCTTGTCTCAGTCGTGTTGCTCCACTTCTATGGATTTACCATTTTGTATTACTACATCTGGGCAGTTTAGAATCCAACGAAAAGGGATTCATTCTGTTCTATTTCACTTCATTATTCTTTTTTGGTGTATAAACCAGCTTGACTCAACTTCCATTCTTATTGCCATTTTTATAGTGCAAAGTTAGATGCCTACTCCATCAATCCTCATGCAGATAGGTAATTTTTACTCACAATTTTGTGTTGCCTGTATTTGAAAAGGCTGCACAAGATTTACTTGGACAAATATGGTATGCCAGCCTGAGCCTCAGAGGAGGATTTCCTTACTTCAAAAATTTTACAGTTTCAAGAAAACTGCCTGTAGAACACCATACACAGCCGTGGGATGCACAGTGCCCCTGAGTTCATCCTTTTAGAAAACAGAGAAGCTGGCAGAGGTGATATGTTGAGTTTTCAGACCCAGCAGTACATTGGAAACCAGCTGTCCTGGTTTTGGCAGAGATAATTTCCTTCCTAGTAGCTGGCACAGTGCTGTGTTTTGGATTTAGGATGAGAACAATGTTGATAACACACCGATGTGTTAGTCATTGCTAGGTAGTGCTTACACTAGTCAAGGACTTTTCAGCTTCCCATGCTCTACCGACTGAGAAGGCTGGAGGTGCACAAGGAGCTGGGAGGGGGCACAGCCAAACTGGCCAAAGGGACATTCCATACCATGTGACGTCATGCTCAGTACATCAACTGGGGGAAAGCTGGCCGGGGGTCCGCTGCTCGGGGACTGGCTGGGCATCGGTCGGCAGGTGGTGAGCAATTGCATCGTGCATCACTTGCTTTGTGTAGTATTATTATCTTATTATTATTATCATTTTATTTCAGTTATTAAACTGTTTTTATCTCAACCCACGAGTTTTTCTCACTTGTGCTCTTCCAATTCT
>NW_008794117.1:307047-313256 GCF_000699145.1 Aptenodytes forsteri | reverse complement strand
GGGGGGGGGGGGGGGGGGGGGGGGGGGGGGTTGCTGACTGAGGTTAAACCACAACACCAGCCCAAAGTGAAGCTGCCTCCTTGCAGTCCCCAGGAAGCCATTTCTCAGTGTATGCTGTAGCACTGGAGACAGTGCATTTACCTGCAAAACGATATCAAGAATCGTATTTGCAACAAGTAAAACTTCAGTAATACTAATATTCTAATACATTGTAAAATGAATTCTGAATGTCATTTTTTGAGTTTTCTTTATGACTATTGAAACATAACAGCAAACTACTAGGACATACAAAATACTTTCTTAACTTGTTGCAAAATGCCTATTGATACCTTTCTGCAGAGAATACTACCTTTTAAGATTAATTTTAATGTATTCAAATTATATTCAAATTTCTGTAGGAGAGAGGATTGAATTCTACTAACAGTTTTCCTGTCCTGGGGGAATATGTCCAAAATCATCTTCATTTTACAGCAGGAAGACTGTATAAATAAGAAAGATAATAGAAAACAATAGACTGAATACTGAATAGGGGCATAGCACATATGCATTATTTACAAGGCAGAAGGTTTAAGTATTATAAAAGTTGAAAGCAGCTCCCATATTAAAGAAAGGGATATTTGAGATATTACATGACTCCAATACTAAACTTTTAGGATGTTTTGAATTCAAATTGTATTCAGTAAGAAACACTGTAGATTGTGGTACATTTATGAACAGTAGTCAAAAACATCTCTTCAATTTTATCTTTAATATAGTTGGAATAGGGGGAAAATCCACTTAAATTAACAGGACTGAATAAAAGAGTAAAGGCTTGCAGAATCAAATCCTTTTGTTTCTAAAATGTTATTATCTAAATATGTAAAAAAAAGTTACCACAAAATGAAAAACGTCTTGTGAAAAAGACCATCACTGGTTTAAAACATTTGGACCCGTCACATTGGTTTCTGAGCGGGCACTCTCAAACCCACATGAACTCTCCAGTGGGCAGGAGAGAATTACAGTTTCCACACAGAGTCTGATTCACCATGTCATTGCAGCACAAGAGCATTGCTTTGGTCCCTCAAAATATTTGACCAACTCTGTCTCTTACAGAAGTCACAGAGCAGAAGGGATCCTCGGCACCTCAGAGGATGAGGCAAAACCTTTCCTTTATTAAGCTGCTAAAAATGAGGTAACGTAATATTACTGAAGGGGGAGAGGGGCGCTTGGTATCTATTATGAAGACAATGCAAAGTGCTTTCTCGACTCTTCCTGGCAGCACACCAGGAAAAACAGAGAAACAAACCAGGAACGCTGAGAAGGAAATACCAAGCGTCAGGTTAACGCCTCTCCCCTCTGTCTTTGTGAGGCAGCCCCGGTGCCCTCTTCCCTCTGCTGACAGATGCACCCTTTGAAGCACTCAGCCCACTGCCCACTGCACTTCCTCCTCCAAATTTCACCAAATGAAGCTTTTTCAAAGGAGACCAACACAAATCAATAGTATTTGATTAGCTAACACTGAAACATTTACTCTGTTTTCTGTTGCGCTAATTATCATCCTTTGATATGCGTGTTTCAAGCAAGGAATGCTTTTCTAGAGGTAGTGGAATGGACAAGTCTCATTTTCAAACATTGCTATTCCTAAATGCTTATGGTATAAAAGACCCAACATGCAATCTATCCCGGGAAAGTGTCAGACAACCACCTTCGATATGCTAAAATTTGGTTCATTATTGCATAAATCATCAAATACCAGGTACCTCTGTTTAAAGAAAATAAATAAGTAAAATAAAAATCCATTCCAGCTTCCTAGTCCTCCAAAAGCCTGCTTAGTATAACCATACATGCCTCCACAAGAGAGAAGCTACCGATGGCTTCATGCTACAGAGCTTGCTCCCACCCTTATCATCTACTACTGCAAAATCGTTGTGTCTTTTTCTGCCTCTCCACGCAATGTGCCAGCCTCGTGAAGGTCAGGTTACAGAGATCAACAAAAGCTAGAACAGTGCTGGTGGTGATACTATATGTTATTTACGCATTAAAAACCCCCAAATACCACAAAGCTTAAAAATTAATTTACTCATTAAAAAACACCAAATAACACACTGCTAACCATCTTCACCAGTAAGTAGAACCTCTGAGGTACCATGGGCAGTACTGGGCAGCAGAGTCCTGGAAAGACCACAGTGCAAGGGAGCAGTGCCAAGACAGTGGCCTCCCTCTCTTCCTCCCCAGGGCCACAGGTAACAACATGGATTGAAGGATTTTCCACATGCCTTGAAAGCAACCAGCAGACTCTGAAGAGCTTTTTTTAATGATGAAGCCCTTCAGCTAAATGCATCCAGGGGCGGAGCCTCATTTCCATGCCGGAGCTGGGCAGCCCCCCGGGAGAGCTCGGGCTGAGCCATGCAGCGCTAACAGCCTCAGCTCCGCAGAGTTCACATACCACGACATTTTCTCTAACACATAGAGCAACTTCTAAAGAATTTCTGTCTTAGGGAGTAGGCTTTTTCTTCTGCAATGAATCAAAATAACTTATGCCACTGTCTCAACACAGTAGAAACTATAAAATAAATTGTTACTTTTGGCTGCCATGATATTGTATTTACAAATATCATTTTACATCTTCTTACCAATTCTCTTAAAACGCCATTTCATAATGTATTCCTACCAGTGTGAGAATGCCTCCTGTCAAATGAATTTTCAGATTTTGGTTTTTTACTGTTCAAAATGAATTTAAAAAACACTAAATAAAATGAAAAATCAGTATTCCATATTAAAAAAACCCAACCAAACAGAATCGACATAGTATTACCTATTTTTTTTATGAAGAGATGATGAAAATCAGTAGCTCTACTAAAAACATGTCTATACTTCATGGACATGTAGAGTTCAAAAAACATATGACATTCTTAGCTACGTGCATATACGGTAACACACCGGTAGGTGAGAACACTCATATTTGTGTATGAAAACCATAAATGACTAGAGAGAAATAAAGGCTATTTATACTGTGTTAACATACACGTTGATAACAGCTAGCTACTTAGATGAAAAACATTCTGGTCTCTTTTCACTCCACAGGATTAAAAAGATTTTCCTAATTAGCAAGTAGAATTATAACACTTTTGAGGAAATTTCTGATGTACTAATATGGAAATCTTTCAGTCTTTAAAGAGGAAAATTTTAAATAGTAAATAAATGTATAACTTCTAGTCATATTAATGTGGTAAGTGAAAATGCCTAAGATGCAAGGAGATTTGTCCTAGCGTGCACGTTAGCCATTTGTTTGAAGGCTGTGAAGTATTTCACGCTTCCCTCCCCTTTTAATGTATACTGCTAAATGTAAGTGTTGCTCCATATCAAATGGCTGGTAGTTTTGGGTTGTTGTTTTGTTGTTGTTGCTTTTAAATCAAACTCTTCTGGAAGCTTCTTTTCCTTTCTTTTCTTAAAATCCTGCTCCATTTTGAAAAACAAGCAGCATGATATGATACAAGAACATTTACAAAAATCTTACTTCCATTTTCTCTATATTATTTCTCTTTCTCTTCTGTCAGTTCTCTCTCTTTCTCATCATTGTCTCCCACCACCACCTCATTTCACTCAACAGAGAAACAAATAGCCTTTCCCTCCTAAAAAACATGGCACTTTTAACTTGTGCTGTAATGGACAATTTAGAGACACTGTGTGAACAATGATTACTGACTTGCCTTTTCTCATGCAACTTGTTAATGAAAACGAGCTGCATGGAGAAACCTTTTCTGGGGTATCAAGACCATTTATGATGATGTGTGTACAGCACATTATATTTAATTGACACTCCTAGATTTTAAGTTTGCTGTAGAATGGCTATTTTTTCAAAGCATTTATTATTCATACAGAATACTGCACACTGCATCACAGAACCTGAAAATCTAGATTAATTGCCATATTAGAAATCCTGCTTAGTATGACGCAAGGGTAGCTGTTCTGGAGGAAAAAAGCACTATTCCTCAGGCTTTTGGCATACGTGTTTTCAGTATTAGAGAATCTCCCTCATTGCAGTATGTTCTTTTCCTAAGCTTGCCCTCAAAATCCTGTATTCTTTAGCCAACGTAGGAACAACGTCAGAAATAATTAAATTTGCTTCCTCAGCATCATGACACTTCATCAGAAACTCCAAGATCACCACCTGATGTCAGCAGTACAAGCTTTAATGATACCTGAGTACACTGCTTCCAGCTTTAGGAGACAGAAAAAAAGGTTGTAGGCAAACACTTCTCAGCCAGACCTACCTCGGCTCGCTGTGTTGCACATCAAACATAACAAAAAAAAAAAAAGTACAAAAACCTTGTTACCATTTCAGCTAATCAAATTCTGTGGCTTGCTGGAGTGTATATGCACACACTGACCTCTACAATGTCATGACTTTCAGGTTACTCATTGATTTCTGGGAATCAAAAATGTGATGCAAATAAGGAATTGCTAGTCAATTAGTTCTTATCACGAGCTCACAGTCTGTGGTAATGGTATGACATGCGGGTCTGCATAACAATTGGAAACAAGCCTTTTCTAGCCAGGTAACTGTCCTGAAAGGCAAGACATGTCCCCTTTCCCAAGAACAGATGTAGTCAGCAACATGATTAATGCCTTTGCGCATGGTACAAGACTGATTTTAACAGCTGTCAGCAATTTCAGATGGTATGGGCAGTCCCTTCCTACTTACCCTATACACGTGATACCAATGTAATCATGGTTTCAGTCCACACACAGAAAGCAAGCTTTTCTTTTTCTCCTTATTATTATTTAATTCTATCACTGCCAGCTAACTGTAATGAAACTATTTGGAGCTTCTTTAAAATGCGTTTACCATATGTTCATTTAATTTTTAAGAGACAGCTATATCGTGCAAGTTGCAATTCTTTGCCTACCAATATGCGATTAAAACGAATATTCATGTGGCACTTCCAGTGGCTTTGCTTAATATCAGACCTATTAGAGTCATTAAAAGGCTTGTCATCATAGCCCACCAGTGCATCCGGCACTTGTAAATTATGGACTTTAACTCTCTGTCTGCAAGTGCTAATCTCAGTGCAAAATAGAAAAATAAATTACTGGCATCAATTATCAAATTTTATCATTTTCATGAGCAAACTGGGATTTTTATAGTACCTCCAGCATGCACTTAGCTTTATTAGAAGTCACTAATAAGTTACTCTTGACCGGTCCAAACAAACAGAAAACCACATTAAATACATCATCATTTCTGTTTCTAGATTTCATGAAATTGCCATTATCAGCAAGCAGATATTCTTACTAATTCCAGACATATTACCATTTATTATCTTAAATTGGGCGAGGCACTGCAGAAGAACTTGTGTGAAATAAAGGCTCAGTTGCCTTCCCTTCTGTGGAAATCCCCCAGTGCAAAGGCCAAGCAAACACCAGTTTGTGTGTGGGATAAGTGAGAATCAATGGCTAATTAAAGGTCTCTTGATCCAGAGCAGTCCCCCCCAGGGAGTCCTCACACGACCAGCGTACAGGGTAGCGCGCCTTAAGATCGTGTGAGATGAAAAGCTGCTGCCACTCCACACCCACCATGTCTGGGGTGTCAGGGCGGCTGCGGAGGGTGACACAGGGAGAGAGGGATGCTGTTTTGCCTGCCTGATGTGAGCAGCCATAAAGGCGGCCTGGTTAAAAGGGGAAAATTACGGAACAAAAGAAAATGTCTGCTGAAAAATACTGACAGAGAAAATGCCTGCCAGCCTAGGAGCTGTGAGCCTTGAAAACATCCTTGAAAAGTGCAGCTGCCTTCCTTGGAGTACAGCTGGGTACCTAGAAACCAGAGACACCCTCAGATAACATTGATAGGTGCAAAAACAAGGAACTGCAACAGCAACTTATCATCTGAAAAGGTGAAAAATAGTCTGGCAAAGGGGGAAAGAAGTTCTCTCCAAGAACAACTCGTACCTTTCCTTTTCCTAAACAGGTTGAATTTTGCTCAAGCTTTCTACAAGCTCTTGGACTCTCACCTGGGATGCCTGGCTGACTGCAGACCCTGTGACACAGGTCATCTTTCATAGAATCATAGAATAGTTTGGGTGGGAAGGGACCTCTAAAGGTCATCTAGTCCAACCCCCCTGCTGTGGGCAGGGACATCTTCAACTAGATCAGGCTGCTCAGAGCCCCGTCCAACCTGACCTTGAATGTTTCCAGGGATAGGGCATCCACCACCTCTCTGGGCAACCTGT
>NW_008794117.1:290836-307017 GCF_000699145.1 Aptenodytes forsteri | reverse complement strand
CTGAGAGGCTGCAATGAGGTCTCCCCGAAGCCTTCTCTTCTCCAGGCCCCAACTCTCTCAGCCTTTCTTCATAGGAGAGGTGTTCCATCCCCCTGATCATTTTCATGGCCCTCTTGTGGACCCGCTCCAACAGGTCTGTGTCTTTCTTATGCTGAGGGCTCCAGAGCTGGACGCAGTACTGCAGGTGGGGTCTCACCAGGGCAGAGTAGAGGGGCAGAATCACCTCCCTCGACCTGCTGGCCACGCTTCTTTTGATGCAGCCCAGGATACGGTTGGCCTTCTGGGCTGCGAGCGCACATTGCTGGCTCATGTCCAGCTTTTCATCCACCAGTACCCCCAAGTCCTTCTTGGCAGGGCTGCTCTCAATCCCTTCATCCCCCCAGCCTGTATTGGTACCGGGGCTTGCCCTGACCCAGGTGCAGGACCTTGCACTTGGCCTTGTTGAACCTCATGAGGTTCTGAACCTTGTTGAACCTCAACTCGAGGTTCTCGAGCTTGTCCAGGTCCCTCTGGATGGCATCCCGATGGCAACTTGCTGAGGGTGCACTCGATCGAAGTAAGACTGTTACTTTATCGGTCTCCCTCTGGGCCTGCTTTTGGGGTTGGTTCTGTTTGTCCTCCCCTCTGGGATGGTTTGGCCCCTTCTGAAATCTGTCTAATTTGCTTGATACCAGTATTATATATCCATAAAAGTAATTGATCATAAGTATATCCGCTGTTATATTGTTGATAAGTTTGCTTCACTAATGTGAAGTAGTTTGTAGAAACCTGTAATAGTATATACCTACTTGGTTGGTGCTGTAATATTGATCGTTGCTATACTATTGATTGACACTATATTACTGATAATAATTTGTAATAGTTTGAGAGAGAGAGATATATATTTGCTTTATTAATCTTAGCTGTACTTGCTAGTGGTGACTTTTTGTAGTATTTGTGGTAACGTGTAATAAAGTAGAGAAATTTAGAGGATAAAGCCTCCATGTATTACCAAATCCTACCCATGGTCACCACCTCTATAAACCCACAGACCGGGTAACCCTTTAGGTCGTGACACTGCCCCGCTCCAGTGCCTGCATACAGTTGGGAGAATGGAAGTGGCGCAAATGACCACGGAGCCCCCACCTCTGCTCAAAGTCTCCGTCTCACAACAGTGCTTTATTAGCACAATCCTGCTGAAAAGCGCAGGACAGCTGTCCTAGGTCAAACTGAAAACCTGCGGACCCAGTCTCCAAAAGGAGTCATAGGCAGGCACCTGGGCAAGGGTAAGAATTTGGAAGTGCAGAGGGTGTTTCCTCCTAACTCCTGAGGAGTTCTTCCTCCTCCCAAAACAATGTCTAATGCATTCTCCCAGGACCTTCCGCTGCCATCCCTTGCTCAGCATATACAGAAGGCTTCTGAGAAGATTTGTGAAAAGATGGGGCATGCCTTCATTAGTGCTGACGACCTCTGATGTCTCTCTGTTACATCTGTCTGAACTGGAAGAGTAGAACAAATAATCCAATGTCAAAGGCCACCTGGTTTTGACTTAACTCAAAGTTGAGATAACGTCACGGTTGTGACTGCCAAATCCTTTACTCCTGGGTGCAGGTCTTCTTAAAAACACTGCTTGGGGGGGTAGAACAAAGATCCAACATGTAAACTTAACTTCAGCATTTGCGGACATCTGAATGACAGCTTTCTCTTAATACAGTGTTTTGCATAGAATCTCCTGGTTTTTAGAGGGTAGTGGTTTTCGCTGAATATACTTCAGGAAAGACAATCTCCGCATTTGTCTAAACAATACAAAGAATATGTATTATTTGCCACATCCTTAAAAACATGGGGTTTGCACTTTTTTTTTCCCCATACATGCCAGATTCTCTTCACTCTATATGTAAGAGTTCGCTTTAGGAGGTCATTGCTCCTGTAAAGACTTAGGCACTCTCTGAGTGCTCACACTTTAAATGAGCAACGAAGAAAAAAGCAGCTATCTGTCACTACCCACCCTAGCCAGAGTTTTCCCATGTTCTGCAGACACTGTCAAGAAGCAAAGTCTTGCTTTGTTTCATTTTAGGCAGCAAAACAATTCATTCCAAGCAGCCAGGTTTTTTAAAATATCAGTTCTTGCTGATACTCAGTTTTTTAGAAATGCGGCCTTAGTGGAACACTTGCGTGAAAGCCAAGGACTTCTGAAAATCTGGCCCTAGTGCATGACAGTGCCAGATATACAATATGTTTGTGTACACGTGTCTGCTGAACATTCAGCACCTAAAAACCTGGGCATGCAATCTTCCAAAAGGCTGGCAGTAACCGTCCAGGACAGTCATTTATCAGAATAAACAAGGGATCTAACTCAAAGTAGGCAGCTAGGAAGTGCTCTGGATTTCCAGCAGTCTATTTTACACAATGCCAGTGCAAATGTCTTTGCTTTTTATTTTGGTCATTGTATCACTGAACAACTAAACAGATGGTACATGAACAGTATGCAAAACATTTAATCGTGCCAGGCAAGGTACAGTAATACCAGCTGTTCTGGCCTGCTGACCTTGGCGGCGTTTAGATAACATTGAAAGAAAGACGCATGTCATTTTACTCTCTTTTTTCCCCTCCTGAGTCCTCTTTTGGTCCCACCTCTACAAAATAGAAACTAAAGCTAGGAAATTAGACTAATATGCTGCAAGGACAAGAAGCATTCCACATATTTTACCTCACCCACATATGAATTTAGTACTTAAAGACAGCAAAATAACGCAACCTATGGAGGTGCTGCCTCCACAGCTTTATTATCCTTCCCAGGTCTATCGCCAAATCTCTGTACAGCGCATTAATTCTGACCAGAATTCGGCTACAGAAAATTATATAAGCTGAAGCTACCAATAAATTATCACAAGTGCTCTTCCTCAGTTGAACTATGGGTGATGGACTAGTAGGAGAATAAGGATACCCACCTTACCTTCTTTACATGCCACCTTTAAAGCCAGGCAAAGAACTGTAGCCCCTGAATAAGGATTGATAAGATACAAGCTTTGCCACCTGTAAGCAGCCCTTACTGGACAAAGAGGAGAGGCCAGGAGCAGACAGAGCCCTTGGGCCAGGTTTTCCAGCTGAAAGCACGTGGCAGATGATGATATACAAATAAAGGGGAGTTAGAAATACTCTACCTCCTTAACCAATATAAGGCTCTCGATTTTGCCTTTGTTCCAAAGACATGCATTTTTCCTAATATCTTAACTCCTAGAAAGTAAAACAAATTTAAAGTCAGAAACAACAAAAAGCTCATAAGCATTAACAGCTGGTAAGAACAGTACAAAATTACAAAATAAGCAAAAGCTAAAAATTAAATTAACCCAAAATTTGGGGGAAAGTTATTTCAATCTACATTTCTTAAGCAAGCCTCATGAATTTTTCATACTTCAGGTTGACTTTAGCGTGCACAGCTCACTCCTGCTTCTCTGCATGTATTGAAAGTTGAACTACTTGCATTTTAGATTGACAGCTAGCTGCACAGACTCTAGTTTTATGGTTTGCAAACTCTCGCAGAAACAACGATCTTAAAAAATATTTGAGAATTTCAAGTTAGTCAGGAGCTCTTTGCAATGAGCACATGTTGCACCACAAAGCTGGATTTAGCAAAGTGTTCTCAGTAAATATAGGAAAAAATCTTGCAAGGCCACATGGCCATTACCAGACAATGTTTCCCCCATACTTAAGAAATCTCCGATTCCTGGGTTTGGTTTTTTTTTTACAAAAAACAACAAAAGGTGCTTCTAACATCCCCCTTAGCTCACGCTCTCCCTTACTGAGCCAATAAGCCTTCATTAAGCTATCTGAATTACTTTTTAAATTAAGAGAGCAGCACATGTTCCTGCATACGAGAACAATAAGAGGCTTTTGGCAATGATCCTGCTTGAGTAATTAAAATATTTTACATTTTTACACTGCCTTTCATCTCCCTGGACCCCAGAGTGCTTCACTAAACAGAGGGCTGTGTCCACAACTGCTGCCTCCCAGTGATGTCACACTTCCTCGCAGGACGTGTGAAATCCGACTGACTTTGCAGGTGTTTGCCTCATACACACAAGCAAAAATGCCACCCTTGACAGTATACTGAATTAATTTCATTAACATAGAAAGCATAGGAGTAATAAGTTCAGGTCAAGGAAACTGGCCTGATCCAATGAAAACTGGTTGAAAACAGGAAAATGTTTCTACCAGGCAAATATACGGAACCTTAAAAGCAATGCCACCAGCTGACGTATATCTCCTAATATCCTCTTGAAAGCAGGAAAGCGTGAGAATAAACACAGTGCCATGCTAATGTTTAAATTGCAGGGGTATCTCCTAAACAGCATTTTCAAAAGTCTCCAAAAGTTACTTAAGCTGGTGTATAACTAAAAAAGCTTCAAAAGCAAAACTGCTTTTTAGCAGTGATTTTTCCCCAATGTTTACAGTTACAGCACTGAAAATCCTGCCATGGGTGAGGATACTCACAACGCATAGCTTATTTCAGCTACATTTGACTATGAAAGTGTTACTCAGAACGAAAGACCACATGCCAGTTCTCCTGATGGTTGTACGGTCTCCTCTCTCCACAAGCTGATCACATTAAAAAGTGCACTGCTATCACCACGCTGCCTTTCAAGGGTGAAAACCGCTCTCCCAACCAGGAAAACCATGGATAGCCCACGTCTGGGTACCGCCTGTTGACAACAGCAGTAACAAGTGAGCTCAACTACATCAAGTGAAACAAAACCACTCCCAACCAAAACATCTCTAGCCGAGAAAGCCCCTGCTGCATAACCACGCAGACCTCGCAGAATCCCCTGCGGGTCTTCATTTCTGACCGACAAAAGCTGGGAAAACAGATCGACTCCCACAGTCGAGGTCTCAGCAGAAAAACAGTGCCTGCCCCCCCGCGCTCCCCCGGCATCCCAACGGCACACAAATCACAGCTGGGCTCAGCGTGGGGCCATTTTCTCCTGGGCTTTTTGCTATGAAACAGAAGGGATAGTTATTTTGTTTTCTGCTAACAACGGCAAAGTGCTTTTTTTTCCCCCTGCAAAGCACTGCCGTCCCTTAGCCCCCAAGCCTTTCTGTGAGTTCGGAGCAGTACGATCCATCAGGGAAACCTGTGATTTTGTCCATTGTGCTGGTCAGGTTGTGAACAGGGCTAAAATGGGAGCCCTGATGGAGGTAATTCGTAACGAGCCACTCCACTGAAGTCACTGCATTGTTTTGTCCATTTAGAATAGAAGGAAAGAGAAAATGTCAGCAGCGCTTCAGCAGCTGCTCCAGGTCCTTTTAGCCATTTGGTAAGTGAATGTGTACATAATTACATGCCAAAAAGGAAATGGCACTTCGGTGGCAAGGGAGATGCAGCAATCCTCTGTGTGCAGGAAGTGGCTTCGGCACCAGCCTGAGCTGCTCAGTCCACAGGTTCACCAGCACGAGTGTATGCTCCTCGCACACTGCTTACAAAAACAACAGGAGTTCGAGCCTCATCAGAGTTGCACTGGTTTTCACCCCAGCCAAACTTCAAAGTTTTTCTTGATTTACACCCATATGAGATCAAAATAACCTCCACCATCTTCAGCTCATTGTAAACAAAAAACTCTTGAAAGCCTGGCCCAAAATCAAAGTCCCTGAGCCTTTGGGGGGAGGTAATAAATCTGAACCCTTCACAGAATCTTTTTCTTCAAATAATTACCAGTTGGGTTTGCATTTCTCATTTAGGAGCTTTCCTTCCAAGTAACTACGAGATTAAAAGAAACATGGTAAAAAGTGTGACGAGACAGAGCAAATTTAATTTCTGTAAGTGAAAAGCATGAAACAATTACATAAAGAGGTTCACACTCTGCCGAGAGACACCTCACATCCAGTGCTCATTGAGCTAACTGGGAAAGAATACAATTTGCATAGTGTTAAATTAGCGGCATAAATGTATATTAATCATACCCAGCTGCAAGTATCTTGCTTCTTCTCATGTGTTTAGTACAATGAAGTGGTGTTGTAAAATATTAAAGATATCCTTGCGCTGCAAAATTTAAAGGCAAATCCAGACTTCCTCAGACTTGAAGCTTGTTTTCAGCTTGGGATCTTTATTTGGAGGGTTTCAGGCAGAGCAGTCCCTGGAGTCTCTTTCTCTCTAGCTTTCCCCACAGCGGCCCACTACCAGCCTACCTCTGCAAAGACCTGCTGACTTACTGTTCTCAATACACTGGTTTCATCTTGCAGACGTTCCACCAGCTTCTGTTAAGCTCCAGATCAAACACAAGTGGCTTTAAAATTGTTTAAAGCCTAAGTTGCCCCCATCAGTCACTGAGTGCAGTTAAGCACAGCAGACAACCTAACCAGACTGTAGCTGATAGGTCCCATCATAATAAAAAATCAAAATAAGGGTTTTCTAAATGAATTTCCCCAAAAGGCAGGCTTACTCATGACTACAGTTTGGATTATAGCAAGTCTATATATTATGGGAATATAGAAATATATTAGCTGCTGACCAGAACAGATGCTTTCTGGTTAGTTGCTTCACAGGTATTTAGGAAATACTTCTAAATGCAGGTAAAACAGACATCTTACATTAATTTCTGGTATTTTGTTGAGGGAAAATAAGGTATCTATAAATCTCTGCATTAGCAAACCCAGATCATTTTGCAGAGGCATATACCACTCAGACTCAGCATGAAGAAAGCAAATTAAACACAAATAAAAGCAGAAGTTGAGATTCAGGCTTTAAGCCAAATAATATTACTTAAGTAATGGACTCAGCAAAATCTAAGATGTGATTTTAGAGTCTGGTGATGGCAACAAAAGTGATAACGACTTTAAGGTAATGCTTTATGGTTTTCTATGTCAAATTAAATGAGGATTTAATGCAAAATATTTGCAAGTGAAAGAAGTGAGATCTTATATTTTGTGCACATATATATAAATATGTAAGAAAGTTCTATACGGAAAAGAAGCTTTTTTGGTATGTGTATTGCATATGTATGCATTGTCTGTTGATACAAACACAAAACAGATTAGGAAAAATCAATACTCAATTCTTTTTCTAGATTTTTATCCACTGCAGTACACAAAAGCAATTTAGGTCCCGGCTGCACTGAATCGTTTCTTCAGCATTTCTTAGATGAGTATATTTGTCATTCCCTCTGACAAACAATAGGTAACAGGTGGCAAATCAAGATTGGTTTATATTTAGTACATTTTAAAAATGTAAGCAAAACACAAAGTTAACAGATAACTTTTCTTGAAAAAAATACGTTTAGTCTCTGATGCTAAAAAGAGCAAGAGTCATAAAGAGCATCAGCCATTATCAACAACGTACCAAACCCACCTGTATTCCAGAAGTCCACAGGCTTTCTAAAATCTTGTTGCTAGAAAATGAGAAAGAAAGGCTGGTGACATGATTAGCTGCCTGTTCCACAACTTTGAATAACCACAGCATGTTCCAGATCACTCTGCATGGAGAACATCATTGCTCTTCTGACAGTAATGTTGACTAGTTTGTAGACTAAAGCTATAGAAACAAGAAAGATACTGAGTTTTATGCTGGACTAGAGAAGAGAAATGAAAATGAATTTTAATCACAAAGTTCATCAAAAGATTCTGGCCACCTCACAGCATGAGACAGTTTGGGTGCTGAATTTTGGCTGCAGTCAAGTATACCATTTAACTTAAAAAAAAAAAAAAATCACATTGTGACTTGCAAGAGCTAACATACAAACTTACACTGCTAATGCTGAGGGTATCTGCATCGACTATGTCAGTTCACCCTTATTTCTACTTACATGCTTAAACAGAAATTAATTCACATAACACATTTTAACTTCCAAAATCATAAAAGCAAGCCTTAGTTTCCAGCTCTCTGGACTTCTGCACTTCCAGGTGGGGTCTGAAAACATCTAGCAGCAAGACCCAAGCGCAGAGTAATCTGCTGCAAGATTATTGTAACACCAAGCTTAGACGTGAAATGTTCAGCTTTCTCCCTTTGGTCGTGGCCAGCAAATACACTCTGCCGGCAGCAGATCCAGGTTAGGATGCAACTGTCTCTAATTACTCTTTCCTGTAAGTTTTCATTTTTCTTCTCTGGTAACAGTGCCTGTTTAGCGTGGGAATAGCAGCCTCTCACGCAGGTCTGTCACTGCAAGGAAGATTATCTGACCAGGCCTTAGGTCAACTAAGAGTATTTTTTTCCTAAAAAAGACTTTTTAAATTGTGCTCACTTTAAATTGTGTTTCCCTTCTATCTTTTCAACAGCGTCAACTACGCCAATAGTGCATGTTATATCCAAATAACCAAGCATTCCACTTTTGCCTGTATCGTGGACTCTTTGATTTTTCATCCTTGTCCTGCATGAATGTGTTCCTGTCCTCCTCTGTTTCCAGTATTCAGTAGGATGCGTATGAAATTCAGGTGTTACTGTCTGTTTTTCAGAAGCAGCTGAAATTGCAGCACAATGAAAAGAAAACGAGTCACAGCTCCAGGAGAAAGAATCCCCACTGAACAGCAAGGGCAAGCTCACAAATTGGCTGGTACCAAAAATAAATAGCAAGTTGAAACACATGACTAGAAAGTCAGGGGGATCATTTTTGCCTTGAATAGGAACCAAACCAAGCAGGTGTACTGTAACATCTGCCTAGTGTGTTTTCATACACAGATTCAGATGAGAAGAAACAACAAAAGGGAGGATGATGCATCAGAATCAGTGAAAAGTTAAAACCAGAAGGAGGTTATATAGGAGGTGCTTTATAGTCACAAATTCAGGACCTAGGAAAACAAAGATGACAAGGCGCTTAGTACAGCATTTAGGAGACACGCAGACACCTCTAAAACCGTGTTGCCATGTCCTTTGTCCTAAGGCACCCTGAATGCAGAATACAGTATTTATTGTTCAGGACCTTGAGCAACGTAAGGATGGCTCATGCTGCCGAGGAATGACACCCAGCTCTAGCTGGATGCTTTATTCCTATCCCTTATCAGTTTTTGGCACACATACACCAAAATCCGAGAAAGTTTTACTTGTAGTTGGAGGCAACTTCAGGTCTGTCTTGTTTCTCAGTAGTGCAATGGTAATGAATTTACAGGCAAGGATCTGGCTAGTATTTCTGAACTTTATACAAAACATATGAAAATTACAGCAACTAGTGAAAAAACAGAATGTTACCAAAACAACTTTTTTTAATGGAGGGGGAACTGAATAAAAACAATCTGGAGATGACTACAGATTTTTTCAACATAAAATATCACAGACCAATGAGAATATTTTCCATTAAGAATAAGGCTAATGAAATAAAGCTAACAGTGACAAAAGTTATGATTTCAATGTTCATTCAGCCAAGCAAAAAATGAGCAATTTCAGGGACAGAAATATATGCACCCACTTCTGTCACACGAAATAGTACATTAGCACAGCAGCTAATGTCTAAAACTTAAGTATCACCTTCTTCTATTATTAATCCTAAACCACAGTCCTCCCTGTGCTCTGTTTTGAACTGGATGATTGCAATTGCTGCCTCAGCACTTTTTCATTTCTCCTTCAAATCCCAGAATATTATGTGTGCTGCTTATTGGACAAAATACGTGCCTGGTTTAGTAACATTATTCAACTTCCCTCTCCATATCCATAACAAGTAGATCTTCTGCTCCAAACACAAGGAAAGAGCTACACCACCATTATTTCTGTGGTGTTTGTGGTGCTTTAAAGACATCTATGCTCTAGAAACTGAACTGAGACCTCTAACGTATTTCATGCAAGTCCTCCAACAGCTGTCAAATGGTAATGACTTCTACGGACTGGGAAAGATCAGCTTTTGTCTTTTTACTATATTATCTGATTCTCAACTGAAATAAGGTACTGAAAACAGCCAATTTCTGCAGAATTCCTTTCCTTTTCTCATGGTGAAGTCATCTGTACCTTTCAACACACTTGAAACACTAAATAAGAATTCACCTTAGAAATTATTGAATGTCTTTTCAAAATATCCTGACCATAATCCACATGTGTAATACTCATTATTATTAATGTAAAGAGCATGTATGAAGGAAGGGAGACTATACACCTTGAGACCAAGTATTGCACTGCTCCATGAAACTGAAAAGGAAGCTATTGCCATTCATACCAAGCAACTGAAGTACGAATATTTCTTTTACATCATACCGATGCTACATTAAAGCTTGCTTCAGAGCTGCTGGTTTACTTGAGGGCACTACGCCTGTTCATTTCATGAGGTTTTAATAGTTGGGATGATGGAAACTGAGCTCTGAAAGATCCTCTTAGACATAATGGAGTTACTCCCTTAAGCTTCATGACTAAAATATATTCAATGCCAATTCAAGGAAAAGAGTTCATAAATATAAATATGTTTGTTTTTTTTTAAATACACAGTAATTTCTCTGTCCTACCTCAGAGGATCTTTCCTACCTTTCTTCTGGGGAGGAAAAAGAAAGAAATGTACAACATATAAAAGTAATATAAGTCATCTTCATTATAGAGAACATTGTTCTTGATTAGTACAACACTTAAACCCCACCTGATTAACTGGAAAGAAAGACAGATATTATGCTACATAAGAGAAACTAAAAGAACTCTCGTAAGGGATAAACAATGTGGTCAAGATTGTTATTAACAGAAATACATTGCAAGGCCTGCTTCATAAATATTTGTGTATTTATGTTTATAAAACATCTGCACCTTAAGTTCTGATGAAAACATAATAATGACTTGATGGGCAAGTTAATAATCAGCGTGCATTGGCCCTTATGTGGGTCCTTAGAAAACTACATTTTCTGTTTGCAAAGCTGTAGCTGTACTGAAACCTCATTCCTTCTTAGCACACGCATTTCTCTTCTGAGTATATGGATGGTATTACTGTATAAACTCATTTAAGAAGTCAAATCCATTCCTCTGGAGCTGTATAAGCTTTAATAATACCTATCACCGCACAAAATTTCCACTTTGAAATATTCCCAGGCAAAGCCATTTTGTTTAGAGCTTACATTATTATTAACTGTTTTTAAAAACTGCAAATGCTAGCATTATAATAAACATCATGAAACTTTAATAACAAATCTGGGCATGTGTGTTTTCTCTGTCTACTGGACTTCAGTCCTGAAAACTCCCCACTACTTTCACCAATGCAGCCGCTCAGACCTGTTTATGGGGCTGTCCTCAGCCCTAGAGCTCTCACCATAAAGCTTGTCTACGTGGTATTGGGAACATCAGTCACCCTGTGGACAGCTATATTACATGGAATTACTCAAATAAGGGCAAAGTTGGGAGGAAAGTTTGCCATACACTGATCAATTAGGAAAACGAAACCAGAATACCTGTGGCTAAAACTATTTGAGGACTTCTCCTGCCTCCAGTTCTCCCCCAGCACTCAGTCCTCCTGTTCCCTCCCCGGCTGCAGAAATAGGCACTTCTCAGCCTAACTAAGCATGCCCTGGCTATGTCACTCCTGGGACACCCCAGCTTTCCTACCAGCAGCCACAGCTGCATACACGCTGTGGTACAGACCATAAGCCCAAACCAGAAGTTCCAGATTCATTTCTTCTGAGCAGATCATTAGTTCTTTTAAGCTGTGGGGAGAACAGCAGAGGGGAACCTCCGGTCTCCAAACTCTCTCTTTCCCCAAAGGAAAAGGCAGATCCTCCCTCCTATATCCAGAGGTTAAAAAAAAGCCTGCTGAAAAAGACCTGGTTAAAAAAAGACCTGTGAAACAAAAAAAAAGACAAACTGAAGACTATTACAGATCTTATTAGCTTGTACTCAGTATCAACTCCAGTGATTTAACTTCATATTCTCTAAATTACAGATTTAACTATTTGTAGTTTAAAAATCGGGAGGGACGATGCACCCCTTTCACCTTTTATCTCTTTGCCCCATTCACATCCCCATGCCAGAAGCCATCACAACATACGGTACACCACAGAGTAGCAAAAATGTGTTATTTTAAGCACTCCTAATGGCAAAGACCTTCTGAAACAAGTGCTTTTGCATACATTTGGCCTTCTAAGTCTGAGGTTTTCTGGAAGGAAATCACCACACTTTAACACCCTGAACATGAATTTTTAATGGACTTATCCAAACAGACTGCTCTCTCACTCTGTCTGGAATAAAGTATATTTAACTTTTAATTGGAAAAGTAAATAACATAAGTAAGCACATTCTGGGAGTTAAGTATAAATGACAAAAACATATGTTACACCACTGTTTATACAGAAGCATAGATCACATTTCTCTAAACACTCTGCTTATTTTCTTTCTAAGCACTAATACAATCCTTTGAATAGGAATGATGTTTCCTGTAAAAGAAATACCACAAAATCATCCTACATAGCTGGTTGGACCGTAGTACTCTGAAGACCAGTATGTCTTGCAAATGCTACACAGCCCACTGAGCATGGGACTGAGAAGACCTGGGCTCTGCTTTCAGCCCTGTTGCTGCCTAACAAGCAGCTACAGCAGCTTTTCATAGGAAAGTCTAACCTTTCTGTGCCCCATTTCCACATCTGCAGAATGGGAATAATGACATTTTTCTTTACAAAGCACCTTGTGATCAACAGGTGAAAACATAGTACTACAAGCTTATTTTCTCCAACGTGTCAAGTTTTCTCCATGCAACCTCATTTGTATTATTCACGCCTGAAGGATGCAACAGAAAGATACTTTAGCACTGCGATGCTAAAGTTGTTCTTCTTTGCCATTCCCTGCTGCTGCAGCAGCATATTTTGTTGACAGACTCCAGTACGGCTGGTGTTAAACAAACAGGAATGGTACCTACATCTGCTCAGAGAAGGGTTGCCTAGCAACTGCAATCAAAGGGTGTTTTGCCTTCACCGATCTACTGTAAATTAATAGAAATCTCTCTGCAATATTCTAACACCTTATGTTTTAGTGGCTATATAAATGTTTTATTATTATTAATATTATTATTTTGTAGCTAATGTGTTTCATTTCGTGATCTGCTTCAGTCAAAAAATGGAGCAGCCAGAAAAGGTCAGATTATGAAGCACAAAAAGGTTCAGAGACTTGTTTGATGTAGAAATATTCTTTGACAGCTCATTGCGTTTATTTACTATACCCTTTTCTTCTGCCATTTCAGAATCTATTTCAGCTGCCCCACGGGAGCCTGAAGCCATTAGCCTGAATTATCATTCTGAATGCAAATTTCACAAGGTAACACCAAATTGTGAAGGTTTCGATTCCTGTAGTTACTGAGATGCTTTCCCTTTAGAGAGGTTACAGGTCTGTTATTTGTTTGCATATTAACAGCAATGATTTTCAGTATGCCTGACATTACAATGTTCATTTATCATATGTGTAATAGCTGAATACCAGAAGATGTGCTGCAGAGTGCATATCAACACACAAAAAATAAATTAGTATCTGAGATATTAAACAGGCTATGCAAGCGAGGAAACAAATCAATCAAACGTGGAGTAAAGAAAGCTGGGAGCCTACTCATTAGGTTTTAGCAAGTTCCATTTCCAACCATATTGAAACAGGAACAGAATTCTGATTTAAAAGGCTTTTACTGAAGATCCCGAACCAAAAAGGCTGGAACTTATTGGTGAACGTTAAAGGTCCCATACTCTCCTCATCACAAAAACAACTACCTTTGGTAGCAGGAAGGATCAAACAGGTTGGTAAACCCCAGATGTGCCTATATACTTCCTTTCTTCCACTGTGTCCAGACATACTTTTACCAGGTCTGCATCTGAGCCTGAAAACACCCTGGTCTACAGCCAGCCCCCAAACCAGCATTTCCTCCATTTGCTGGAGCTGCCCTCAGCTCTCCACCTTCCACAGCACACACACTGTCCACATGTATTTACATGGTATGCAATTTTTTAAGTTCCTCCATCCACCCCCACCCCCAGCCTTCCATATATTAATTCTTAAAGAGAAAACAGCTTTGCTATCTGCTAGACTCAGGCATTTAGGACGAGAGGAAATGGCCTCAAGTTGCGCCAGGGGAGGTTTAGATTGGATGTAAGGAAAAATTTCTTTACTGAAAGAGTGGTTAAACATTGGAACAGGCTGCCCAGGGAAGTGGTGGAGTCCCCATCCCTGGAGGTATTTAAAAGACGAGTAGATGAGGCACTTAGGGACATGGCTTAGTGGGTGGTGGTGTTGGGTCGACGGTTGGACTCGATGATCTTAGAGGTCTTTTCCAACCTCAATGATTCTATGATTTCACCAGATAGCAGCTAGTGGAGCAACACATTAAACAAATGGTGACGGAACAACAAAACCAAGCATGAAGAAGCAACAGATAGAAGAATGTACTTGTACTTAAACAAAAGCTTACAAATTTTGTTATTTCCTGGCTCTGCCTGGACCATTATGGGACATTGTTGTTTGTTTTGTCCATAAATATAAAAAGGTGAGGAAGTTGAAGTGCTTTGCTCAGCAGAACCCTCCACACCTCCCCTTTTCTCTGCATGTCAGTGCCCTGTGTTCCGTGCAGTCCAAGATCAAATGCAACTCTAGCAAAAGCAGCTCCTGGATTTTTCTGCTGTGCCTGTCTCTGCTTAAAGGGTGAACTTCAATGTAAACAGCATTTTATCCCAGGTCAGGAATTCACACAAAACCAGCAACGCTGTAGGATGCAAGATGGACTTTTGATTCTTCCAGAAACTACTGGAGGCTTGAGCCATGCAGTGACTTCACTTTAGCACTGTCTGTACTTATACCAGTTTTCATCCTCTTAAAATATGCACTATATTTGTGCGGCTCCCTCAGCAGAAGAACTGCGGCATATTCTATGGGAACAACAGCTAATAGACATGGCCATAATTAAGAACTACAGATCACAGAAGTCTGATGTAAGATTGTTTAGTAATTGCACAACTCTCTTGAAAATTTACTTTGAAATCATATCTAAATTCTTTAGAGCTGGGGGCTTGTTTGTTTGTTTAAAGAGGCACATTAAATTATTATATTTTCAATCCAGGAAAAGTATCTGTGGTAATTGCTGACAAAACTCAGCTCGACAATACATTTCTTCACAGCTGACTTTTCCAGCCTGGAGAGTCCTAAGCTGGTGATCCTCTAGAATGGAAACTGCTCCATAATTTCTATCCTTCTAGGTACCTAATTCAGATCCACCACACCTTTATGAATGGAGAGGGAAGAAGGGTCCAAATGTGAGAGCACCACTGACCTACAAACCGGCACTGATGTTCCCTGCTCTGTTTTCCATTTCTTTTCCAATAATTTCTACTTCTCATTTTGAGGTTTTGATTTTTTTCCCTTCCCTTGTGCATCGTTTAGGATTTCTCTACACTGAATTTGATCCACCATTAATCACCACAGTATGCAACTGTTTCCTGTATCATTTATGAATATGTTGTGCTGCGTGCACCTGTATTGGACTTCACTGATGCCCTCTCTCCAACCGAACTGACTAATCCACCTTTTCTTTTTTATCTTTCAACCAACGGATTATTCTCTTACTTCATGGGAATTTAATTTCTTTGAGAGCCTTTAACGAGAGACTTCCCTTGTCCACACACCTGCTGAGACCATCAGGGAATTCCACTGATTTCTGAAGCATAACTTCTCTTTACAAATGCTGTGCTGGCTCTTCTTCCATATGGCCTATAAATTCCCACAAATTATGGGCCACATGCCCAAAAATTTCACTCTTTACTACAGTTCCTATTCACTTCCTCTGACATAGCGGTTTGTGATTTACCTCGGAACTATTTTTTTCATTTTATTATTTTTTTATCTAGCATGCCATTAGCCTCTTGAAGTCGCAAGGTAACAAAGTGGTTTTAAACAAGTGGTTGCACACTAAATGGTTTGGCTATTTCTTCACGTTCCTAGTAATGAGGTCCTGCTAATTTTGCCTGTCGGATCCATACCTTCATCTACTAGCTGTTCAAATTGAAGCAGGTCTTTCCTGTAAATAAGAATGAGTTGGAGCTAATGCCTTCTAGTGTGTTTTTCATAGAATAGTTTGGGTGGGAAGGGACCTCTAAAGGTCATCTAGTCCAAGCCCCCTGCCATGGGCAGGGACATCTTCAACTAGAGCAGGTTGCTCAGAGCCCCGTCCAACCTGACCTTGAATGTTTCCAGGGATGGGGCATCCACCCCTCTCTGGGCAACCTGTGCCAGTGTTTCACTACCCTCAGCATAAAAATTTCTTCCTTACACCTAGTCTAAATCTACCCCCCTTTAGTTT
>NW_008794117.1:261894-287572 GCF_000699145.1 Aptenodytes forsteri | reverse complement strand
TCAACACTCCCGCCCAACTTGGTGTCGTCTACAAACTTACTGAGGGTGCACTCAATCCCCTCATCCAGATCATCGATAAAGATATTGAACAAGACCGGCCCCAAAACTGAGCCCTGGGGAACACCGCTCGTGACCGGCCGCCAACTGGATGTAACTCCATTCACCACAACTCTCTGGGCCCGGCCGTCCAGCCAGTTTTTGACCCAGCGCAGAGTCCACCTGTCTAAGCCGTGAGCCGCCAGCTTCTCTAGGAGAATGCTGTGGGAGACGGTGTCAAAGGCCTTGCTGAAGTCCAGGTAGACCACATCCACAGCCTTTCCCTCTTACATCTTACTTATGTAGTTCTTTTACAAAGACATATGCATAAACACGAGAGTCATAAAAGCTTGGAACTGGTGGAGAGTCTTCTACTGACATAGAAACTAATAAATTAATTATGGCAAAGACACAAGGTAGCACTAATATCTTAGAAAGATGCTTTTTGCTCTCTGATCTAACGTAAAAGACTAGCAGAAACAGTTCCACAGCACGCAAACCAGCTGAAACAGAATTCTACAAGTTATCCATCCCCCAAAAAAGTTAGCAAATATTTACTTGTCTTTGTAGCCAGCCCTACCAGACTCTGTCTCCTCCCCTGAGGTGGGACTGCGACTCGGAGTAAGTCCCTCAGGCGCTGAGGCTTCACCCTGTGAGCAGGCGGGTAAGGACAGATAGATGCTGGGTTTTAGTCCTCCAAAATAGTCAGCCATCACAGCTGGGATGGTCGGAGAGAGAGCATAATGTGAGACTGGTATAGGCCAAGGGCAAACTACTACATGGGCACACAGCAAGAGAAAATGGGACGAAGTCGTACCTCGGAGCGTGCCTCGGTGGCAACACAGCTTCCGAAGGCTTTTACTGGTCTAGTAACACTTAGTAGCTGTACCGGCTCAGAGTTGCGCTCAGAACTGAAGTCTAGCCCTTCCCTTTGCAAGAAATACGTTCGGAGACCTAAGTCTGTTTAATGAGTACTAATTTGTTCATGAAGCTGACAGCTGAATTTCCTCTTCAATCTACATTATATTGCATGTCACTTTTGTTGGTTTCTGGGGAAAACAGGAAAAAAGAGCAGCCCTTACTTAAAAACAAAAAACAATTCATGATGAGATTTGACATGAAAGAAAGTTGTTTCTCATAGGTAATTGCTTCCCCCTGGGCTTGACAATGTTTACAAATGAAAGCTTTTTCTTCATATGTTACTTGACCTATTACAAATTATAGCTGCTGCTACCAATTCCACTCCTCCCTGCACACAGAAAAAAAGGTCTGCTATCTCAGTTTTGTACTATAATTAAATATTTTCTGATAGCATATTATTTATTCTTCCTCACCTGCAGCTCTCCTGGCATTTATACATCTCCAAATATTAGCAGGCAATTAAAAAACTTTTATTAACAATATTAATATCCTAAGAGCTTGTTTGATGTGAATGAGACACAGGACTGGACTGCTTGACCGCAAGGAACAGATTTTTTTTTTTTTTTTTTTTAATTTGTGCATTATCTGGCACCTTGCAGTCTTTGTCCACAATCAAGGCTCTTAAGCAGTCCAGGAGGAAAGATGAAAAAATGAATGATGAGCTAAATTTATCACTAATCTCATTTGACCACTATAAAACTACCCAAGAGTGAAGCAAAGTATTAAAAAAGAGAAGAATAGGTATAATTTTGTTATTTTACATTTTTATTAATGTTTTGCTCTTAAAAAAAAAAAAAATCAAAATAAGCTACAGTTTTCCACCCAAACCAACCTCAAAGATAAGTAGGACCTGTGGCTCTAGAAGGAAAGCCAAGATCAAACAAAACAGGAACTCCATATTTCAGACATTCAAACCTAATTGTCTGTACAATTCTTTCAAAACCTCAAGGGTTTTTTTTCTTACTCCTCTTCTCTATACATCGTGCATCCTGATTCTACCACAGCATAATTCAGTGCAGCCCTGGAAGTCACTATGTGTTGGTACCAACTGAGAATTTGGCCAAGGAGCTAAAAGGAGGTATTCACTCACAGACTCAACTCGGTGTGCTTCAGAGCTGCTCAGTAAAAACCCCTCAACCGCAGTCCTAACTTGCCACGCTCGTACACTTGACAACTTTATGACAGCCAGCTTGCAATTTTGCATCTCGCCTTGTATTTCATGAGCTCCTGCATGAGATGGGCCACAGTTAGCACCCCCATCTCCCTCCTCTGCTCCCCCAAACAGTAATGGGGGCAAGGGGGGCTGCCTGTCCCTTCGTGAGCTCGGAAGCCAAGGATCAGGCAACCCTCTAATATTTCTCAGTCAGGAAGGGCACCAGAGCTCAGAGCCCCGGGGAGTGCTCAGCGGGGTGTGACACATGCAGAGGGAATGGGTGAGGAGCAGACCCCGATAGGCACGGGAACAGGAAAAGCAGGCAGAACTGAGAGGGGATTCATTTTGTTTAGTGTTTTGCTTAAATAACACTGATGAGTAAAAGCACCCGCTAAAAGGGATATGGGCGCGACTGGGATTTCTTCTTACAGAGAAGATGATTGCGATGGCCCCCCATGATGACCCTGTGCTGCCTGGGTGCTCACGGCCCTAGGGCAGCAGGGGCAGCACAGGAGGGCAGCAAGAGCGCCCAGGCCCCGGTATGTCTCAGCATGGACAGACCAAGCCACACACAAAGCTTTGTGGCGGCTTCAGGTATGCACGGGGGGACAAGCCAGCAGCTGTTCTTCCCAAAAATCATTTGCTGATGTAACAAACAAAGTTTAAAAAGACATTAATATATAGATCAACAACAAACTCTTTAGAGGCTCCACAAGCAAAGCGTCTGTAACCATCAATAAGCGTTTTGCTTTATTACAGACAATACAATTTGACCCTATGTGCCCAGTGTACTAATGAAAAATAAATTGTATACTGCATAACGATTAGTGCACACTAACATACTCACATTTGGCTGCTAAAGGTTTTTTTTATCCAACAAGTCAGAGGTTTTCCCATTTTGTTAACCCATGAGAAAAAGGAATTGCCTTGGCAAAGGTAACTAACTTGGGGTTGAAATGCATCCGAAAGCCAGGATCTGCAAAACACCTTATTTCTCACTTAATGTTAATTTAAACCTAATCTATTTGTTTTTAAGGACTTGATCCAGGCCCTCTGATACATGATGGACTATAAAGATATTGAAAATAACAAATTTTGCAAAGGGCATTTTTATAGGCATCCCATAGCAGAGCAAATCTCATCAACTTCAGTTAAAATATATAAATGAAAATACGCATTTTGTGTCCAACATTTAAACTAATGTAGTTCATGTAGTGTAATGTAGTTAAGAGACTAATTAGTGTTCCTGGCAAACGGTGAATTTTCAGCAATTTAAGGTACTGAAAATATTTTCATTTATTCTCTACCCTTACGACTCTCTTTTTCAGAAATAAATCGACGTACATTTATGTCTATTTTCTTCCCTCAACAGAAGAAAGAAATTAACAGAATCAGGAAAATAGGATTTTACAATGAGTTAGTATTTATCACACTAAACCACTAAGACTTCTTGCTCAGCTGGAACCATGCACACTCCCAGATGGTGTATTGGATTATAATTTCACAAAACGAGTTTACTCTCTTAACAGTTTCTCTTGCTATTTCCCCTGAAAAGTCATCTAAATACTTCCACAGTCTCTGTTCCTACTCCCTGTGGAGTCTCCCATATCTTTTCTATACAGCATTATTTTATTTTGCTATCATGGAATAATTATATGTAGGAATTATGCTACTGAGCTACGTCTATAGGATTTTTATTTTTTATTATTTCATTATAATATTTATATTAAGCTATATTTATATTATGGATGGTGTCCCAGGACACTGGCAAGTTAGAGGAACGGTCCTGTGCTTAGAAAGGTATTTTTTTTCCCATAGTATCTTGTGTTTACCTTTTAACTGCACCAGAAAGGTGTTTGGAAACCCATGCAAAGCTTGTGCATTGCCTGCTGTCCTCCCCGGCGGAGGCGCAGGAGAAGTGAACACAGGCAACAGCAGCACCCCACCGTGAGGACATGCAGAAACTGGACAGTGAAGCACCATTTCTGAAGCTGGAGGAAAGGCCTGGTTCAGGCAATATTCCAGAGGAAGCCAAGGGAGAAACAGTGTTGCAGCCTCCCGGGGCACAGGGGAGCCCCACCAGCAGTGGGCTGGGCGCACGGCCACGCCAGGGCGGCACCCTGCAGCCAAACCACACGGCGCCCGGGTGCCAGACTTACCGCAGCACCTGCAGCGCTTCTGGAAGGCAGTAACAGTGAGAGGCCAGGGGCAGTTCATGTTTACCCCCAATCACATGAGAAACCTGGCACCAACTGGATTTGTGAAATATGAGCGAGGGGGGCACCCCATTAACTTTTCTGAACAGGAATTTCTCCTCAGAGTGATCACCTGCAGAAGTTTCCATCTGAAGCGCATGAAGCAGAGAGAAATACGCTAACGTGTACTCATTTTAGAGATGCAACGGAACATTTGTTTCCTCACCTTATCTGGACTCAAGATACATATATCAGAAAAAAAACCTCACCAAAACAGTTTTATAGCTAAACTAGCAGGTTACATTGCTCAGAGCATAATGCAATGTTACAAGAGGGCTTTATTTGGCTTTAGGGCTTGTCAGTGGCATTATATAATCCAACTTCCAAGGACTTACATTATCCTCCCTTTGTTCTAAAACAAAGACTTCTCGCTGATTTATTGATTTTGTTTGTACAAGTGGAAATAAGCTTGTGGGTACTCTTTGGCGGTGGGATGCTACAGCTCTAATTAGGTCATCATCTCCTGGTAAATTGGAATGTGGCTTTTTTTGTTAAAACCTGATACTTTTTGCACATTTAAAAAGTTTAAAAAATTGTTTACTGCATACATACGTTCGACATGTCTCAAATAACAGCTGATCCAGTTAACATGATTAACACAGCAGTTACAGTGTGGCAGTGACACCTTTGCTACTGCAGACCTCTTAAAATAACCCATTTTTGTAATTTGCATAGATGGTGAAACAAACCACAATTTCTGATAAGCATCACTCTTGTTCCCAAGAGATAAGTAATGAGGCAAACATAGCCATATACTCTCAAAATAATTCTGCTAAGTGAATGCAAGCAAATTTGATCTCAAGCTAAGCCTCTCCTGTTCATAATCACTGTGAGGATGCCTACTGCTTCTAGCCACATAGGGAATGCCTAAGTTGCTCAGTCAAGCATCATTACTGGTTAATGACAGAACAACTTATACTTACAAGTTTGCTTGGCTTTTACTGTCAAACTTGTGCAACACCTCAGATGGTTTAGTATGCACTACATATTAGAGAATAAAAAAAAAATTCAGGAATCTACAATCTTAACAAAAGTGAATCAGTAACCAATAATTACTGTTCCACTGTAATCTCTATTGTCCACAACATACCTTCCTGGATGTGGAAATGAGAAAATAAAGTAGAAATATTTAAATTAATACACTATATACTTATTCACTATGTGCTGCTCTTGCAAAATCCTGCACACAGCCAAGCTATTTAAGCTGTCATTGGAATTGACACACTGATCAAAGCACCTGGAATGCAGTGATGTTTTGAAGAGGAGCTGTGCTTTCTCTTTCTTCCTGCCTTACCAGAGCTCTGGTGACTCATCTGTAAGATGTATTCATGCGTTTCTCCGTCACTTACTCTTTTCAACATTTTACTCTGTTTACTTAATGCAACAGGTTAACCTTCATAAAAAGTCTAATGATGAAAAAAATTAAAAGCTGCTTGAAATTTAGAGATTTGGTGTTTAGTAAAAATATGTAAATTTACGAATCAGTAAACAGATAAAGCTACTTTTCAGTTAATAAGTGGAGTTCTTTGGGATTTTTATTTTTCCTCATGCATTTCATGTCCCCTAGATGACAGATTTTACTAGCAATGGTTCAACCCATGAAGGCTGCATATTGGAACTAGTATGCATGTATACATTTATACACCTATATATACATATATATGCCTATACACACACATCTATGCATACATTTCCTATATGTACACAAATATATGTATATTTACTTATACATATATATGCACACCCCTTCAGAGACCCAAATGTACTAGAGCATTTAATCAAAGCACAAGAGGAGACAGGATATATATGGATTTGTAGATCTGAAGATCAGTCACTGACCTGGCAAGTAACTTCTTTTTCTTTGGCTGTTTGTGAACATATGCTCTCCTTGGATGTGAGTCATATGTGGGACTATATCACAAACACACACGCACAAAGTAATGTGCATCATTCACAAATTACAGACGTTTCATATCTAAACATTTCTGGAACAGGACTGAATCCAAAACATTACTACTCCAGGAAAGTTCACTGGAGAGGCAATTTAACAGACTAAAAGGTATCTTTCCTAAGATACTTTCCCAAATTATCCTGTGTTATTTGCTAAATGGACAAAACAGTATCGCTCGTGCTCCCAGCGAATTTCCCGTTAAGACCCAGAGGTGAGAAGGGCGAACATTCAGGCTGTAGTTATCTCAGACAGAGATTAGTTATCTGTAGTTATCTGTCATCTCAGACACAGACATGGCTTTACCCCAGCAGTTCAAACCCCACCCTTTCATTTTAGAGATGCATAGCAGAGCTGATTGGGGAAACATATTTTTCAAACACAGTGGAAACAAGAGTAACCAATTTTGACATAGCTGGAATTTCTGGTGCAGCCAAAGGTCTTTCAACCGCCTCAAAGTACTCCATAACCTGGAGCTGGGAAATACAGCCGGGCCTTCAAAGACCAAAACATAAAGGCTTGCTCTGCTTGATTCAGTTCTGGGACTTCAGGCCATATCCTCCAAATACTGACATTGCTGCTATAACAAGTTGGAGAACAAGTCTTATGAGGAGCAGCTGAGGGAACTGGGGTTGTTTAGCCTGCAGAAAAGGAGGCTGAGGGGAGACCTCATCGCTCTCTACAACTACCTGAAAGGAGGTTGTAGCGAGGTGGGTGTCGGTCTCTTCTCCCAAGTAACTAGCGATAGGACGAGAGGAAATGGCCTCAAGTTGCACCAGGGGAGGTTTAGATTGGACGTGAGGAAAAATTTCTTTACTGAAAGAGTGGTGAAACATTGGAACAGGCTGCCCAGGGAAGTGGTTGAGTCCCCATCCCTGGAGGTATTTAAAAGACGTGTAGATGAGGCGCTTAGGGACATGGTTTAGTGGACATGGTAGTGTTGTGTTGACGGTTGGACTCGATGATCTTAGAGGTCTTTTCCAACCTTAATGATTCTATGATTAGCTATTCTGTAATAGGGAGAGGTCTGTCACTCTCCTTGTCTCTTTCTCACTGTAGCTGGCTTTTCCCTCCAAAAGCCATCCAAGCTTTATGAGTTGAGAAAACTGCATGGCCACACATTTAGTACCAACAAAGCTGCAGGCAGAGCAGTCAGAAGGGCTAACATAAGGGTCTTGCCAAAAACACAGCTCATACAAGCACTTGTCATCCACTTCTGTGCAAAGTCAACCAGGATTGCTCACACGACTGCTGTGAGGTGTTTGGGCTAAGACACCCAGGCACTGTGAAGCAAATATGGAGAACCCACACCCTGGACCCAGCCGGTGGTGGTGGGGTGAGAGTGGCAGGCAGACAGGCAGGGACATGCAGCCCGTCACACCTTACCCTGCTGCTCTATCTTTAGCCATGCCAATTTCTCCAATGATGGTCTTACCATCTTACCATTAAGTCCCTGAAGAAACTTTGTTATAATATGGGGGGAAAAAATCATTAACGGTAAAAGAGTTTTGGTCTCTGTAAGATAGAAATTCCTGTCTAGTCTATCCACTTCCAGTGCAGGTGGGATGCTGCACACAGCACTGAGCGCCCCACCAGAGGCAAGTCACCTCTGCTATGAAGAAAGGCTGAGAGAGTTGGGGTTGTTCAGCCTAGAGAAGAGAAGGCTTTGGGGAGACCGTATTGCAGCCTATCAGTACTTAAAGGGGGCTTATAAAAAAGACGGGGGCAAACTTCTTAGCAGGGCCTGTTGCGACAGGACAAGGGGGAATGGCTTGAAACTAAAAGGGGGTTAGACTAGATATAAGGAAGACATTTTTTACGCTGAGGGTGGTGAAACACTGGCACAGGTTGCCCAGAGAAGCTGGGGATGCCCCATCCCTGGAAACATTCAAGGTCAGGTTGGACGGGGCTCTGAGCAACCTGATCTAGTTGAAGATGTCCCTGCCCACAGCAGGGGGGTTGGACTAGATGACCTTTAGAGGTCCCTTCCAACCCAAAGTATTCTATGATTCTATAAGTTATTATTTGTCAGTTCACCCTGAATGAAGTAGAGCAAACAGGTAACATTCAGACATGCAGCTGCAGAAGAAACCTGTATCAGCATATTGATGTTCATCAAAGTAATGAGTTAAGAGAGTTAAGAGTTTAGAGCAAGAGCATTTTCTGGTATTATTGTCCCTTAATCACTGATCAGAAACAATAGCTGTTTATCAGAAAGCTGATTCTCACACAACTTTGGCTGCCCACAGATAGCATCCCTATACAGTTCTTTCTGCTAGGAAATACTTGACTACATCTTCCTTTGATGTTCAGAGTTTTCTTTAAATTCTGCCTGGATTTTTTAGGTTCTTGATTCTTGAATTTGCCATTTCTGTGAATCATGAATTCAGAGATGCATGAACAACCTTACTTGATAGACTGTGTATTATGTTACCTCTCACTTTCCTCTGTTATCTTACATGTTGTCAAATCAGACTTCACATTATGTCACAGCTACTCTTTCTGAATGGTTAATTTTTCACTGAAAGTTACACAGATGGGCAATTATTTTAAGGCTTGAATACCTGCCAACAATTGTAGTGGCATAAAGCTGATCCCCGAAGCCCACACAACCACAGAGAACAGCAAAAACAGAAGACAACACTGAATATAAATTATACCAATTTTTATGGATGGCAGAGTTAAAATGAAAATTTTTCACACTATTAAAAAAGCCTTCAATCACTACAAGTATATACTTCTGTATATATGAACATGCAAAATTGCACATTTTAAATCCCCAAAGAATAACTAGAGAGAACCAAACCAACTTAAAGAATAAAGGAGTTTTATTTATTTATGTATTTTAAGATAAGCATACTACTTATGGGAGGAGTAGGGTAACCATCCTTTAAAGTCCTACATGTATTTATCTATAAAAATGAATAAAATATAAGCACTACTCTTGAAAAAGAAATGTCACCTAGAGAAGTGGAGAGTGGCTCACTTTCCATGTCCTCTGGGTTGACAGCAGGATGGCCAGTGACTAATAATTCCTCTGTTAACTATCTGTTACTCATACACTGAAACTGGGACAAGAAATAGGGAGCATTTCACATAAGCTACCAGACAGCCGCCTCCTGTTGCTAGCACACATTGATTCTGCATCCTGCCACTGTTACTGCTGCTGTAAGGGTCCACCGTGGTCCCACCTACAGAATAGCCCGAGGCAGAACTGAGATCAAAAGAAATCACCAAGTTTACATCTATGTCCACCGTGGACAAATATAACAATACACATACAAGAGCTTACCTAAGTATACAAAGTCATACAGCACCCAGCCGAGCCTGGTACTGGTAAAACCACCTGCCGCCTTCCACTCTCTCCCCCTAAAAGCCCCACAAAGTTTTTATCAATTTTCCAAAATTCTTAAGCAAACCACGAGAGGCCCTGAAAAATGTACATCGAGAATTATGACTTATTGGTTTGCACAGGATGAAACAAAACAGTGATAATAAGGATAAAACAAGACAGCAATCTAAATCAGGCTTTCAACAGAAAGCGTTGCCATAAAGTGGTCCATGCTTGAAGGTTCTCAGGAAGAAGTCTTTGATTTCCTGAAGAATCATTTACAGAGACACAAACATTTGGTTCCAAATCCATAAATAATTAAAGAAGTTAATAATTAAATACATGAGCCAGTCTTGTCTGAAAAGAAAATTTAGAAATTGTTGCAAGCACTTCTTCAATGACATTGACTTTCTTAAGCACAAGTACAGACTTCCCTACTCTTTTTGTACTCCTTCTCCAAATGGAGCGATGCTAAACAGTGAAAAATGGAGCATCTGATGTTCTACAGAAGACCCAGAAAAGGCTGGGTGCTGAGCCATAAATTTCTGGGGGACTGTTCATGTTACCAGGATTTTCATGCATACTCTAGTAGTCAATACCACCAAGTGTCATCTCCATAAAATACATACCAGTACAATAAAAGGGAAAGAGAGTTCAGGCAAACTGTAAGTATTTCTGAACAGAACAAACCCTGCTATTATTTGAATCACATGAAATAAATAATTTTCCTGATTTAAAAATAATTTTATGTTCATTTTTTCCACATATGATTCTCTTTCCTTTTCTCCACTTCTCTCCTACAAATTTAGAGAGTCCATGGCCTTACCTACAGTCTCTCTCTGTTACATGTTTCCCTACAAAACCCTAATTCAGTCACAGACTTCTCAGTAATATGTAAGTGTTCAAAATGGGCTGCTCGGAACAAAGAGAAAAATTCTATGAAAAACTTAATTTTCAGTCATTTAAAAGCTTCTTCTGTCATTTGGTTAAAAAAAAAAAAAAAGACTGTAAGCAGTCATCTAATGTTTTACTTCCTTATCAAGCAGGTCATGTTTGCAGAATGTCTAGTATAGAATTTTGAGGAAATCCTGACATTGATTTCAGGCACATGAAATTGTGTGATCATACATGCACACATGACCAGCCCTGGAGATCTGTAAAGATCCTTCTTGGCATGAGCATCCTACTAATGGATGGTCCATGAGTAAAGAAAAAAGGAATGAGAAAGTGAAGGGACACACTGGAACATGTCAGTTAGCCATTTATGATTAACAAGGCCAACCATAACAATATGCTCCACTGCTAAGTTTTAAAATTTCATTTCAATAAACTAATTAAAATAGATGCTGCTGCAGAATAGCTGACTTCATAAACCACACACGGTTCTGATTTCGGAGCATGCAATAATTAAAGATATGTTTGGTAGCTGCTGCGGAGATTTCTTATTTCCAATAGGAGTGGAGTTAATTAACCCCTGGCTTTCCAAAAACATTAAAAACGAGGAACAGCCTTCTAGACTGTGGTGATTTGGCTACAGGCTAAAACTGGTTTGTTAAGGCAGCTTATCCATTTACCGTCACATGAAGTACCAAAAGCACGTTCGACACTTCACAGAGGAAGGACGGACTGTTCCTCTCGCCCGGGGCTACCTCACCCAAACATAGTCCCCAGACTTGAGTAGAGGTATTAATGGTGGTGTCAGTCAGCCCGCAAAGGGAGGGAGGACTATACATCTCGCAGAACCACGAGTTCTCTGAATGAAGTTACACAACAGATAGCAAAATGAACAGCAGCCAGCATAGAGATAGGTGGCATGAGAAAAAACAGTGTACTATGGCGGAAATCAGGCCTGTGACGAAGAACTAAAAAAATTTCATCAGGAATTAATGGGAACTCTCCTTCTACGGCTCCCATTCAAATCAATGCAGAAGGGCTCCCTGAGCAGATTGCCAACAGGATAGTACTGGCCTTACAACTAGGTGACTGCTAATTGCTACCTGGACTGAGAAAGATTCTCCATTATTTTAGTACTTGAAAGAGAACTGGGTTAGCAACCTCTGTATAATTAGTTTCCTAACAAGAGAAAGGATTTCAGTCGTAGGATGCCTGAGGAGAAAGGAGAGAGGAGGGCTCACTATTTTTTTTTGTTGTTGTTCATTTGTTTGTTCTCTTTTCTCTCTGGTGACCTCCCCCTTATTTTCCTACGCTGTAAGGGAGAAGTGATCATTAATGGCATAATGCATGTTATTATTCATTAGCACTGCTTTTCTTATGTTATTGACTTCCACAATACTGTCAGAGAGACTCACTATGTATAAATATATATGTATACAAATTGCCATGACAGCTTTCCTGCAAAAGAAAACTGCTACTACAGCTGACCAAAAAATTTCCATTAAAACAATTTTCTACTACAGTATGTCTTCAAAGGCAATGTGCTTTTGCTAAATATTATTAATTTAAAATAACACTCAAAGTGTTTTTTCTTAAATCAAAATATTTTATTTCACAGCAATGTCTGTTGTAAAACATATTTTACTTTGCTCGCTCATGAGTGTTCCCAATATTCATTCACACCACCACTGATAGCAGACTTCCACTGATAGCCCAGAATGACAAGATACCACAATCACTTGATTGGGTATTTCAATTGAATATTTAGACTGTATGACAGCATCAAGCACATCATGAACTGTTACTACTTTCAGACACTAATGATCTAAAAATTAAATAAACGTCAAAATTAATTTGGTGTTGAAGCAAAAGTTAAATTTTCTCAAGTTAAATCTTACATATTATTTTATCTCCAGTTTGCAGCGGGTTTTGGAAATATTTCAGTTTTGCAAACATGAAATCAATGCGAAGTGCCTTCTCCCTCTCCTCTTGTTATGCTGCTTCAGCTTCTCTCATTCACCAGAGCAGAACCCTCCATGGCTCCACCAGCAGCTTATCCCATCTCACACACGCCTGTCCACCCCTATAGAAAAACCAAAGCACAAGCCCCACAGCAACTTTTCTCTCTCTCTCAAGACAAGGGACTACATAAGAGAATTATCCTCTGCATCTATGTACAGACACACAAGGCAAGTGGGGAAGTAACTTCAGTCCTCACTTCTTGGGCTTCTCCAACACAACAGCAAAAATATTTTACCACATACTCTAAATGACTAATGCCACTCAACCATGAAAGTCCTCTTGGAGAATGCTGGAGAGGTAAGAATAAGAATAAAGTTTGGGATAAACAGCTATTATCATATTTTATAGCCAATTGTTTATAAGCCTCTCTGGTCTACTGGACATTTCAGTGTTTTTCAAGCCTCAGAAATCTTCCAGGACTTCATTTCATAATCTCTAAAGTATATTCCAGGAGTTGTTATGCTTACTAGCACTGAAGAAAAAAGAAAAAAAAAAAGAAAAAAAAAGAGAGAGAGAAAAGAAAAGAAAGATTCATAGAAAAAGCAAAATAAGAAAAAAATAATGTCATTTCATTTAGATAAATGCCAGTATTACATTGTCAAGCAGCCCGAAATTTCTGAAAGAATCACAGGACAATGAAACCTGAATGACAAGGGGAAAAACTGCTGGCCTACCAACATTTTGCTGTCCCCTATTTCACCTCCCTGGATGCCAAGAAGCCTTTAGCCTACTGTGCCGAGAATTGAATGGAAAAAATTTTTCTTCCAAATCCCAGCATCTGTAAAATCAAAGACAAAGTTGCAGAGCCAGGATCTAATTCTGTACTGATTGTCAATGGTCTTAGACACAGATAGCATATACTTCTAAGCTCTTTGGTCTGAGAAAGTTACTACTGTAGCATTTCTCCATATGGAGAGTTATGAGAGTTTCCAGTAAGCTTTGGCAAGTTTTTCCTGTATAACATATGCGGGCTCGTCTATCACACAGAAGTTTTGAATTAATGGCACAACAACATTTTATAAAGGAGACAAAATCCATTTCACCTTCCATCTTTCCTGGCAAAAGTTGTCTTTTCTAATTTAAGTCCTTCATTCAGTGATCAGGAACTACACTGCCATTAGCTAAAGTTTCACATAAGTGCAGATAGATCAGTGACAAAGGTATCTCATCTTTTACTGTTACTGTCTGAAGTTCTCACCAATGCATACTCTTTCTCCAGTCCAGTTAACAAAAAAAAAAGTCCTGATTTTTTCTTTACTGTTTTTTTGTCTCATAAGAAGAGAAAGTTGCTACAAATCATACTCTCCTGCAATGAATGAAACAGTGAATGCAGAAAGATACTGCAATGCTGAAGTGCATGTGTGAAAGAAACGGCATTTCTTTTCCTAAGAGTATAACACTTCTTTCTAAATACTGTCTAAAAGTGCAGCTTTTAGGCTCCTTGCATTTTTTATAAGAAAAATACTCTGTGAAAACATGATCCTGCAAGCAGCAACTCTAATTTATATAGCAGAAGGCTTTAAATGCCTGTTTACATTTAAAGCTGTGTTCGTTTAATGGCCAGTCAGCTCACTCCTGCTTTGGCTATCTCTAGAGGGGAAAATGGATTCTCATTAACAATTCTCAGGCTGGGAGAAACCTCTGACCTATACACAGGGTTTAGCAAGGTCTGCTTTCTCTGCAACAGCTACAGATGGGGGTAATCCTCAGGAGACTTGTTCCTGCTGTTCTCGTCTGATGAAGGAACCCTTTGCATCTCCTTTGCTTTTTATCACCCAAAATACAGCTCTCATCAATAACCACAGGACAGAGACATCTAACTTTTTTTAATGTTTGAGTTTTCTCTCCAAACACAAAGCCAGAATATGAGGACTGAATCCAGTAAGGTTTAACTGTGAAGAACACAACACCATGTAACCCTCTTGGTAAAAGTTTAGTGAGGTACTAAGAAAAAAAGCCAAGAAAACTCTTGAAGTGGGGGGGATGGAATGGGTTCTTTATACAGAGACACTCCATGATCTTTAAAATATAATCTGAACCATGAAGATAAACAGAGCCCTTCAATAATATACACATTCCACATCATCACCACTTACTCACGTGAAGGCTAAACTTTTGTGTACTGTTCTGATCCAGTATCGGCCCAGCATAACATTGATGTTAATGGTGCTCCTCCAGTTACACTTGTGTTATGGAAATGAAGGGTGCAAATTATGCCTTGAAGAAGTATTAGATATGATGCTGTTTCTGTAACACATATGGTTTGTTTGGGGGCATGTCTTTTTTCCCCTTTTTATCTCGTTAAAAGAACAACAATCTTTCCTTCTCATGGGGTAGAAGCTGGAAAGGGTTCCTTTTAATAGGAGAGGTTGAACTGCCTCCTATAAATATTGTTTCTACTACATCTACATGATCTAAGGTAATGGCTGTAATAGAAAAGACAATGAAAAATAATGGATGAGCTTATTTTAAATACAGGAGACTTTGCTTTACTGGTTATAGCCAGAGGATACCATAAAATAAAATAGTCCCTTAAAAATGCCAGTCCACAAAAGTAGTCAATAGACATCACGATAAGCACTTGCTAATCAATAGTGCTAAGTCAGTACAATTTAGCTAACAGATGTTTCTTCAACAACTGTTTTTGTAATACCTAACTCACTAGTATAAACATATCAGGCCAATGTTGTAAATAAGAAAGCTGCTTAGTGGATTACAAGGCAGCAGGATGAAGGAATGGGACAGCACCATACCACCCCTTACCACTCATGTCGAGATCTGTTCTATGTTTTGCAGAAGAAAGATCTGCTGGAATGCTGGAGCATACCATTATTTTAAAAAGGTACAAACCCACAATATTTAGAAAAATCCACTTATTTTAGAAGAATTGCACCTGCTCACTAAAAACAAGCCTTCCCTAACTGGGAAACATGTGGGGGGGGGGAAGTATAATATTGAAAATTATGGTTAGTAAAGACCAAACATGAAAAGTATACACTCATGAGATTGCTATGCTGTACAGAAAAGATTAATTACAGGCAATCATCTGGAGTGCCTGGAAAACTAACAGTATATCCTATGTGTATTTTATTGCTCACATCTAACCATTATGTGAAGTCTTCAAGCTTTATTCAACGTATACTGCAGATAATGAGCACTTTACCTCGACAAGACCTCCCTAGGGACCGTCCTGACTACCAAAGCCTTATTTTTATATGAGAGGGGAGGGCACATGGAGAACCGACGCTCTTTTTCAAAAGCAGCTGAACACTGCAGCACGCTGACATGCTTTCAGAGAATGCAGAAGAACGTCACCTCCTGGAGAAGGGGGATATCTGAGTAACCACAGCTTTGATTTCTCTAACAAAGATGAAGAGAAAAAATAAGAAAGGAAAAGTTATTTACCAGACATTTGCTTCAAATAAATTGAACTGAAATGGAAGCACACTCAGGTTGATCATTTTTTCAAGCATATTCAAATACTTTCACAGCAGAAACCTTATCTGTGTGTGCAGACTTCAGCAACAAAAAACTTTGTTAGGTATAAACTCAGGCTGCAAGAACAAGCCACCTTCTTTGCCTTTGACAAATGCAGTCATTGCTTACTCCTATCTGTTCCCACATGGTGCTGTAGAGGATCCTAGCCCCATCACTGTGGCCATGCCACCCGTCTCTTTGGGCTCACCTTGGTTTCCCCTTTCCTCGCCACTCAGACACAGGCTCCTTGACTGCCAATACACTCTCTGGCCTATTCTCATTTCTCTCTAAATCCCTGATGTTTTGTTTCCTAGTTTGCCAATGATAGTGACGTCCTTTGCCTATTTGTTAAATTTTCAAATCTGCACTTTCATATGTACCTCAAGGAGCAGCAGTTTGCTTTCTTAGGCTTTGCTATCACCGTGTAACACGCCGACCAGTGCTGTGTCTCACTGCACTCTCTGAAGGACAGGATGGGCCACAAGTATCTTCAGCTGTTCCCCTTCTCCCAGGCCCACTTCAATTAATATTTTTATTTCTTTTATTTCTTGCTTCTCATCTTTTAGGTGGATTCGAAGCTTCTAACACAAGAAACCTGTTTTTAAAGCCTGCTCCCTTTAAAGCATCAGATAAAATTCAAGGTCTTGGGGCCAACTGCAGGCAGGGATTTCGGCTTGTTGCTGCTGATTTAAGATACTTAGTTCTGTCACAAAACCAGCAGGTTTTAATACCTGCATAACTTCACTGCCAAAAAAGAGAACACCTGTGATTTCTCAGACACCTAGTAAGTTAGGAAGGGGGTTGCTGGAGTGTTCATTTTTAAAAAGTTAGTCACTATTTTCAACCTGGACATTTGGGACAATTAAGGACACAGGTTCTAGGCATGGAAAGTATCACCTACTCTCCAAAATGAACACCACGGTCAACCCTTCTGACGTGGCCAAGCCTTCAGCACTAACGGAGGAGCCTATCTGTGCAATACAGCTATAAGGGAGATGGTTCCTCCAGCAACATCAGCATCCCTGCCTTCAGTGGGCAAGAAACACTTACCCAATTTGCCTTCCCCCCTAAAGCCACAGCACAAAACAAACACATGAAGCCCCTTCAAATAAAATAAAGCCTCTCAAAATACACCTGCCTCTCTGGAAAAGTTGAAAGAGCAAATTGCATTAGTGAGGGTATTAGTTGCCTGAAGCAAGATTAGTTAACTAAATCGAGAGCCACATGAGATGCTTAGGCTCACACTGCAGCATCCAGCCCCTAACATGTTGCTCAAAGTTTTCAAGTGCTGCAAACAAGAGGAAATTAAGAACCTCTGAAGTAAAAGAAGGTCTCTGTAATAAGGCTGTCAGCCCTCACCTCCTGTGCAGCAGGAGGGCAATGTTTGAAAGAGATCTTAACATGGATGAGCATCTGCACTTTGTGTCTAGGTGCTCTGGTCACAAGAATTCAGGTTTGTTGGATTTTTTCATGGCTTTTTTTTAACAGTATAGCAACGCTTCAGATACTGACTCCACTGTATACCTTTAACAGAACCCCTGAACCATGTAAATATGAACACTAACACAACCAAAAGTTATTTTTCCTTTTATTTCATTGCCACACCATCCTAGAGGTCTCCCTAAAATTAGACGCTGCGGAGCAGAGACCAGGACATGTGATGTTTCCTGGTCTCTCAGTCCCTGCAAGTATGCGTATGTTGGGTGCAGTAGAGAGGGAGAAAAGGCAATTCTTCAAATGTATTATAAATTACTCTGGAGTAACAAAGCAAAAGCAGGCAAGGATGAAAGTAAATTCCTCCAAAACTTAAACAGATGTCTAAAGATACCATTTATAATATTTTAGCGATAGTATCTTCCGCATTTTAATACTCCCCCAGTTAACTGACTCTTTTATCACACAGTTGACAACTGAGGCGCTTCATGAATGACAATTTTTAGAAAAAACATGAATTGTATCTGAAACACAATATACCCCAAATCCCAGAAATATTCACTGACTTTTCACTGCTGGCAATTATATTTTTTTTAAAGAGAGTTCTAAAACCAGTTCCTATAATTCCCTATTAAAGGAGGGAAAACAGAATCAATTGAGAAGTGTTTATCCTTCTGGTTTGTTTGGTTGCGGGGGGCAGTGTTTTGCACAGTGGTGTTGACTGGCTTTTAGTCAATTCAGTATAACTTTACTATGGCAACAGTTGTATCACTTCATATCGCCCAGTCTTGGATGAAAAAATAAAGCCAGCACCTCCTCCTCCTATCCCTGCACTCTGATCCTCTTGGAGGTGGACTTAAAAGCCTCTGCTTCCCAGACTTCCATGCCAGTGAGCCTGTGCATGTAAGATTTCTACCTGATTGAGAAGATTTTTCCTATTTACAATTAATCTTGTAAAAGCATTTTGCTTTGAAAGCTCCTTCGTGCTATATGGTACATTCAGTAGTTAGGGGGTTAATGCATGAAATGGATCACTGGGCTGAAAATAAAAATCACTGTTAAAAAATGTGATACCAGGAGAATTAGGCACAACATAATATTGTAACCACTGAGAATTCTCAACAGTAAAATAAAGCCTTGTACTCCCAGCATTTTCATTAGTTTTCCAGTAGTGCTGGACGCAGTGTGAATTACAATGAGCTAGAAAGCAGTAGTTGCTCTCTTTAAAGAACACGCACTGTATAGGGGGAAGTCATTTCTTCAAATCATACTGTGCTGGTTATTGGTTTGTATATGCTGGTATGCATTTTAGCACTTAGAAATTATATTTCTCTCCATTACTGAATGCTGCATACAGCCTGCAAAACAATATGTGTTTAGCAGCTCTCAAAATGAACCTCAATGTAAGGTAAATATTTGTTTAGAAGTATGCACAGTGATATAAATCTGTAGAAAGAGCATTCTGCACCAAATCTTTCACTGGGAGGATGTTTTTTAAGTCTGGACAGGAGGTACGGTGTTTTCATTATAACAACCGCAGAAGATAACATTAAGAAGATAACTAAAAGCCAAAACAGGACAAAAATTCAGGTTGATATAAGCTTCTAATACAGAATGTTGTTCTGCTGGTAGTTAGCTATTCATCAGAAGAAGAAAAAAAACAACTACAATAAACTGATTTAGGCAAGTAGAGCATGTAACTGTTGTGGTTTAATCCCAGCCCAGCCCAAACCAGTACAGTATCATAACAACACTGATCGTCTTGGAAAAGAGACAAACAAGCTGTGTACAGAACTACTAATTTCTCTGAAACCACTACTTATATACCTCTTTAAGAATTAAGCGTATCATCCTATTTGAAGGAAGATTTGAGTTGATCCAGGTCTCAGCCTGAACTTCCCAAAGACTCATTTGGGGAATCTGTAGGTATGGGTCAAAAAAACCAAAGGAGATGTGCTCTCTGACCATTTGCTGTGCACAGTCCTTTATTTTCAGCTGTCTGACGTTATCTAGAAGACCAAGCTCAGTCCAACTTGCACAACCACTGGAAAACCTGAGCCTCTCATTCTTAAGAAACCCAACCAGCCTAGACAAAATTGCATAGAGCCTGCAATATGCCACTGGGAGGACTCTGATACGAATTCAGTGACGTATGTCATATGCAGAACAGTTTGTAGCAAATATTCTTTCTCAGAGCCTAACGATTCAAAGCCCTAGGTCTCAGAAAGCCTAAAAAAGTGCTGAAAACCAACTGCTTACCTCCTAAACGATTACCTATACCATGCTATATGGACATTTCGACATCTTCCACATACGGTGAATTTCAATGTAATTCACGGAAACATTGAGGTTGGAAAGGACCACTAAGAGATCTTCTAGTCCATCTCCCCCTGCTCAGACAGGGTCACCTACAGCAGGTGGCCCAGGACCATGCCCCATCTGGTTTTGAATATCTCCACAGATGGAGACTTCACAACATCTACAGGCAATCTCTTCCAGTATATGATCATCCTCACGGTGAAAAAGTTTTTTCTTGTGTTCACATGGAATTTCATGGTTTTTTTATTTGCACCCATTGCCTCTTGTACTGTCAGTGGGCACTGCTGAGAAGAGTATGGCTCCCTCTTCTTCATTCCCTCCCATCAGGTATTTATACACATTGATAAGATCCCCCCGAGCCTTCTTTTCTCCAGGCTCAATGATACCAGCTCTGTCAGCCTCTCCTCCTCTGACTGATGTTCAAGTCCCTTAATTATCTTTGTGGTCCTACACTGGAGCCGCTCCAGTAAGTCCACATCCTTCATTGAGAGGAGAGCCCAGATCTGGACAAAGTACTGCAGATGTGGCCTCACCAGTGCTGCACAGGGAGGAAGGATTACCTCCCACAACCTGCCAGCAACACTCTTCCTAATGAAGCCCAGGATGCTGTTGGCCTCCTTTGCCATGAGGGTGCATTGGTGGTTCATGGTCAGTTTGTTGCCCACCAGGATCTCGAGGTCCATTTCTGCAGGACTGCTTTCCAGCCAATCAGTCCCCAGCTTGTGGTTGTTCATCCCCAAGGACCACATTGTGCATTTGCCTTTGTTGAACTTTATGCAATTCCTATTGGCCCATTTCTCCAGCCTGTCAAGGTCCTTCTGAATGGCAGCACAACCATCTGATACATCAGCCACTCCTCCCAGTTCTGTATCATCTGCAAACTCACTCTCTCCACCTTTTCCTTCAATCATGTACACTAAAACAAGTAGTAGAGATTTCTACATGAGCAGTGCCAGCGTGGCTCCAGATGCGGATGCAGCGCCATGTCTGAGCTGCTCAGCTCGAGGGCACGACCTGCCTGCTCAGACATGGTGCTGCATCAACTGGCTGTCCAGCTCCTGGGCCCTGAGCTAATGCCCCTGCACGAAACCGCACAGCTCACCGCGCCACAGACGTGCATGCGCAGTGTCTTGACCTGCAATGTGAGGTATAAACTACTGACATTTTATTTATATTTTGCCTCACGGTTCGTATGCTCTCTAGTCAGCTGTACTCTAGGGTAAGTAGAGGCACAACATTTTTTGGATTGTTATTTTCAAATTTTAACATTACCTCCAACGCTGTCTCATTATCCGCCTTCTTTTGATGTGGCATTTCCTCGTTCTCAGTAAAAGTGAGGGAGGTTTTTGTTTGTTTGGTTTGGTTTGGTTTTTTATTTTTAAGAAAAGGAAGTGAAACCATATGATATTTTTTCTGCAATGCTAGAAGGGAAAGACTTGTCTTTAACCAGCTATGCTAATAACAGAAGACTCTAAAGCATGCAATTAACAAGCATTAAAGCTTTTTTCCCTCACAAACGATCTGATATTTTTCTCTTGAGGATTCTTTCTTCTTTTTTTTCCCCCAAATGCAAACAGCAAGCTGTTTACAAAGTCATTAAGATGAAATATTTACTGAAGAAAAATAAATAAATTTCAACAAGTAATAATCAGATTTGGTGCTGTTTTCTGTTTTAGAGCAGAATAGATACCAAAACTTTGTTGGACTTCAATGGCAATGAAAGGACAGGAATGCAAGGTGTAGAACATGCCCGCATTTGCTGTTTTCACAGGGATCACCAAAATCATGCAGCCCCATGAGCAAGGGACAAGCAGGGATGGGTGAGGCAGGGAATGGACACTGTACGATCTATCGTGTCTAGACCTGCTACAGTTTACTCCTATTTCAAAATAGCAAAGGACAAGACCACCAGTTAAACCACTGGTGGTTTCACATCATGAAATAAAGATCATCACATCATCAATAAAGATTCATCACATCATGAAATAAAGATCTGCTGCAGTTAAACCATTGGATTTACTGCAGCAGATCTTTATTTCATGAGGAAGACTCATGTGAATGAAGTTATTGCTCATACGCAGACCAGCTAGACTGAACAAGGAGGAGATGACCCATCCACAAGGTTTGTCCCACCTCTCAGAGGCCGGAAAGCCCAAGGCGCTCCCTAGTCTGCTGATGGTACAAAGCCTGGTTCTAAGGCCCTCGCTCACATGGATGCACTGGCATCTCTAGTGTTATAGGCAGTCCACACCACAGCCTTTTCCTCTATTGGGCACTCCCCAGCCAAGCTATCACTATTGAGGAAGCTCATGCAAATATGATAACTGTGAGACCTCCATCCTCCTGCCACAGTCATTCAGAAATCACTGATGGGTTTAAAACACTCCTGGAGAAGGAGGCAGCAACATGGAGAGATTAAAACAAGCTTTGTCTTCCTAACAAATCTGGCTAAAATCAGCCAAACAACTATGGCAAAATAAGGACAGAGGAGGTACCCGTAGCTGACATGCTAATAACAGGTTCTCTTTGAGATTACAGAAATCCAGCATACATAAAAAAGCAATCCTGATGAACTAACAATGCACTATATTTTACTTCAGTTACTCTCCACACCTCAGAGAAACAATTTTAAGACCTGATCCTACAACTCTCTTTGTGGAAGTAAGGCAGTGTCATGGTACCACTGAACTCCAGCACAGCGGGCCAAGTGAGGATCACTTTTTCTTTGAAGCACCCGAGGACTGCAGGGCAGAAACACAACAGTGTCACAACTGCCATGTTTCAAATGCGTGTTTAAAAGTTTGGCTGCCCTGGAGCAAGGCATGGCAGGAGGGCAGAGCTACACAGAATTTTTCAGGACAGGCAGCCAAACATGCTGCATTCCCATAGAGAATCACAGCAGGAATTTGTAACACGGGTACCAGTTGTGTGGTATGTCCCCAATAGCAACACAGCAACACCTCCAGACTCCAAGGCAGTCCACAGCATTACTGGTGATCACTAACAATCAGGAGCTAGGATCTCGATCTTTGCCCCACCTGAAAGTCCAATCAATTCACCACTTGCAAATCAAACTTGAGCCCAGTCTTAAGTAGCAAAAACCCCTACGGATTGACGTTTTTGTGTTACCGTTGCCTATTACAGGAAAAAAGTAATAAGGAATAGATGAATACGTTGCATTTAGTGAACCACTCAAAAAGGTTGGTTCTATCAATTACAAAAAATGCAACATTCATTAACTGCATAATACATAGAAAACTTCTCATTTCCAATTAAAAAACATTGCCTACGACTTCATGAGTTTTTCAACAAATGTTAGGAATAAAAAAAAGTCCATGTTAAGGTAATCTGTTAAGAGTACTTATTATGTTTTTCCAGGTGTTTAGTGTGATTGGAGTACTACCCATTAGCATAACTTTTGGATTTTCTAGACATTAAGAGAGAAGCAAACATAAAGAGAAGCCTGTGATTTATCAAGTGGTTTTTCAGGAAGGAAGAGTAATTTTCCTTTACAAGCCATCTGTACAGCTCACCATGTAAATAAGTCTCTGTTCAGGACAACAGAATCATATTTTACTTGTGGGTTTAACATACACAGCACATTCCCACCTCAATTCTGTTCCACCACCAGAGGACTCATTAAGAACTATCAATTAACACAACAGCTACACTAGCAGGCAGAATAATGAAAGCACGTTTACACCTGAAAACTGTTTTTTTTCCCCCTCCTTTAATTTTTATTTAATTTTTGGGGGAGTGGAAAACATATTAGTATACAGGTTATGAATGTTTCTACCACAAGGCTTCTAGTAAAGACAAATTGTGATCACCTTCCTATGGCACCTTACTAAATCTCCTGAGTCTTTATTTATTTATATGGAATCCATCACTGCAAAGTCTAGGAGCACAAACAGATTGAATACGCTCCCAGCATGCACCCAGGCTGCTGTCGTTGACATTGCCCAGGAAAGCAACTGTAGATTCTATTTTCTCTTTTATCCCTTCAAACCTGAGCACAGCAGGGAAACTGTGAACTGAGTTTTCCTTACTGAGACAACCACGCTATTTACTGAGCATCAATCACAGACCAAGCGATGGATGCTTGAGCTGTGGAGAACACACCTAAGCTTCAAACCTTTCATTTTCTTAACACCTTGATACACAGTGACAGAAAGACAGAAAACACCCAAAAAGCTGCTTGGAAAAGAAAATTTTAGCTAAAAACAGTTTACTGTTTGTAAACTGCAAATATATCCTTTTTTTTTTTTTTTTCCAAACATAAGCATCTGATTTCTCCTGTAATTTCCTTGGCATGGGTGCCCTCTACCCAAGCACTTGTACTCGATGTATTTCATTTTAATGGCTTGCAACTCGGAGCAGTGCAGTTTCAACACTGCCAACCCAGCATCACTGTGACACAAACAGAGCAGCCCAGGAGATCATGAATCCAGGGGAGAAAAAAGAAGACAGCTTTCCACAGAATTCTTCTGCCTAGGGTTTGAATTAGTATATTGATAAAGCAGCGGGGTCACAGACTCCTCCTCCATCATATTTTTCTGTTACAGGGAAATTCAGTGATATGTCGTTCCATGTACGGTAAATTGTCTTCTGTGGGCATTTATTTTTTGCAGATAAACACTAAAAACCTCATCCCTTTCAATAACCAGGCAAGAAATTGCCTAATAATTAGGTAGTGCAATTTATACTTTAATAGCCTGTGGGATTTAGGGCTTCCACCTTCTCTGAGACTGTCACACCTGTGCCCTTTTAGCAGTACATAGTAGCTTAGTGCTCTCATTAGAGTCCAGAGATTAATATTAATGAGACAGATTCTCACTCGAGGCACACTAACTTACATGACTTTAATTTAAATTTTTGAATGGAACTTATAATGAGAATTTACCTTTATTACTATTATTTTTAAGAGCTTCAGTTTCCTTCTCATATCAAATAATATCAGAAATAATTCAACCTCGATTAAAGCCAGGAAAATAGTAATCGGTTCCATACAACAACAGAATTGATAGTAAAAGGAGATATCAGAGTCTGTAATCCTTTTCTCTTTGAGGACAGATGAGTTGGTTTTGACTCAGATAGGCAAGCCTTGAATAAGTAAATCATTTGTAAATACAGGGGTTGAGGAAGCATACTACTGAAGATTATGAGAATTGCTAATTCAGGCAGCCTTGTAAGAGGATTGCAATTACACAGTAAAAATTATTTTTCCTGTTATCTACAGAAAGGAGATAGAATCTAGCTTTGCAGAATGGGTTTTCTGACTGTCTCACAAGGAAGGAATTATGAAGCAATTCGAGATTTAAAATTTCAGTCACCTTTCAGAGATTCTCCAGGAACTCAATATAATACTGCAAAATTTGCTCTGCTGAGAGGAAAAATCCACTGCAGAGTACCAGCATATTAATGATATAGATACTGCTATGTACAATAATACTTTGATTGCTGAATCCAAACACGCAGATCAAATACATAGGGACATTTGAATACCGCCTCTGTAGCAAAATTAAGGAGTTCTTTTTCTTACGGGTTGGGGTGGTTTTTCAGCCACAGGGTACGTGAAAGCAGGCTTATACAATCACAGAGCCTATCAGACCTCCTCCAAGTAACTCCCAAATTTTCTGGCCAATTCCAGCTTAATTTGACAACAGAACAGCAGTCTGGAAGGCATCACATTTCAGCAAGTTACAGGAAAATTAAAGGCTGGGTAAAACAAGAGAAATATAAAAAATTGTCCCTCTGAGGGAATATTAGCAGAATGACCATATCAGCGCTCTGGCTGGACATAGGGCATGCTGCCTCTTTCTTTGGTGACCTGGAAGAGATGCAAAAAGCAATAGACGAAACACAGAGCAGATTAGGACCTAATCCTA
>NW_008794117.1:229684-261674 GCF_000699145.1 Aptenodytes forsteri | reverse complement strand
ATTAGGACCTAATCCTAAAAAAAAAAAAAAAATAATAATTTTTTTTTGTTGTTTTTTAAACCTTTAAGCTTTTTTGCAGCTGAAAGCTGAGTTTCCAGACAACAGAACAAAATTCATCAGGCAGCTTAATTCTGCAGCTGTGCACCAACACTTTTGAAATACAGCAGCTCACTGTCCTACTGAAAGTTGTTCTAAGCTGGATTCTTTTCAAAGGCAATACATCACAGGGTGCTGCCAGCCTAAAAGGGCTGGCATTTCCCAGCTCATTCACATGCACTACAATTTAGGAAAAAAAGAACTCAGAAAATTGCCTAAGCTGGCTCTGAAAACGTTTCTCTTTCTGTATGGTCCACCAAATTAGCTCCTTAACGTAATTAAGGCTCCTAGATTTGGGGAAGACGTCAGCTAACTATAATTTGCATTTTTAAATTTTTTTTTTTTATAATGGCTCAAGCTTTTTTTTTTCCCTCCTGCATAGGCTTCTATACTTTGCAAAAAGTAGAATATGTCAAATATATTTAAAAGCCTACAGTAATTTGCAAATAGCTTCATTATTGGCCAAAGGTGGCAGGATACAGCAACTGACCCGGTACCTGCTCTGAATTCAGGTTATTGCACTACCACTGTAGCTATACAGGATTGTTTTGCATTACGCCCCAGTGGAATCACAATGAAAAATTAGCTGTTCCACATTACAAATTACCTTGTTCTCAGCTACAGCAGGTAATGGCATTTCAAGGTGCACTTACAGCATGGGGGGGAGGGGGGGAGGGGGGGAAGGTGCTTAGCCTGTATGCCTCTCAAACTCACTCTTTCTCTAGATTCCATGATAGCGTTTGTAAATAATTCAGATTTGCTCTCTTACTTTGCGAAATAATAAAACTACTGAAGATCTAACAAGCAGTTTAATTTTAAAATTCTGTTTCCTACATATTTTACCGCACACATCAGGGAGGCTCAGGGAGAGCACAGCAGCTAGGGCAGGCTTCCCTCGGGGGAGGCATGGCAGTGAAAAGGGACACCAGAGCAGGCTGATGCGCTGCCTACAGGAAGGGGTTTTGGAGAAGAGCCCTCCAAAGAGCGACCCACAGCTGCACGAGAGTCTGTGCCTTCCCAGGACAGACCCAGGTGCGAGGGCACAGGCGTCGTGCTCCCTTCTGCGGTCTGCCTCCGTCCCATGGAGCAGCAGCCTAAGCGCAACCTGTAGCTGTCACTGAGGGCTAAGTAAGTTTAATCCCCTTAACTCTTCCCTTGTAGCCAACCATTATTTGTTGTATATCACCTTTATTATGACTGCTATTAACTGCATTCTTCTGTCAGCCTTGCTTCAGACCATTTGCGTTTGAAATCCCCTTCAAGGCAAGAAGCCAAACAGGGAGGCACAACTCCAAGCACATCCCTACCCACGCACTCACCACACTCCTCCATCTTGCAAGGCAAATCAACGCAAAATCCTCCCAAAACCCAACTGGTGCGCTTTTATCCCAAGTTCATTGCGCTGAACATTCACATTCCAGCCATACTCCAACATTACCTCCGCCCCTTTTCTTCATAAATATTCTTAAATAGGATTTATACCTATGCTAGTAAGTACTTATCTTTGGTTACATAGAGAAGTGCAAAATTAACATTAATCCTCATAGCATTATCTATGCTTTTGTTTATTAATATGACTTCAGGCAGTTTAACATTCAGTCCTCACCTATCTCATAGTACACAGCAGTCTGGAAGTATTTTGTGTCTGAGACACTACAAAATCAGGCACCATAAAACATATTTGCAAAATTTTTCCCTATTAGGGAAAAAAAAAAAAAGTGTTCCCAGCCATTTCTATTTCATTTTGATTCTGTCACAGAAAAAGCGTTTGGCCCCTTGAACATACGACAATTACTTATTTTTCACTCTCATTTACAATTTGATTGTGATGGCTCTAAGGAAACTTGGGAGGTGAAATAAAAATACAAAGCTTGTATGCAAGCGTAAGTTAAGGGTTTAGTCTTCCCACTATCAAGAAGTAAGCATTTGCATAGTCAGGGAGATTAATCCTAAATTCACATTTTGTTTCGTCTAACCAACTCCCAGTTAGAAAGCGCTTCAAACAAAACAACCAACCAAAAAAGTCAGTATTATTTTGGTACTCCAGTAAGTAAACTATGAAGTGCATCCTCCTGTCAGGGTTTTTACACCCAAACTCCTGTACCATCCTCTCATTAAAGACAGGGGGCAGATGGCTATTCTTTTCTCTCACACACTTGTCACATACCATGACATGTGGCTGCTAAATTTGTCCAAATTCACTAGACACGGCCACCGCTGAGGGCTTTGCTCCCTCTCCCCCACCCCTGAAGGCACAGCTACATGGCTGAAGGAGCACAGCACCAACACAGCTCAGCACAAGAGTGGCACAGTGAAAACACAATGGGGAAAGCACGGTGCAGTTGTTTGGGATGGCAGCAGAGAGGGAGGAAAAGAAATGATTGGGATAAGGACAGTCAGCGTTATGGAACGAGCTTTGACAGGACATGAATGATGCGAAAGAGGAGATAAACAGAACTGTACAAGCAGAAAAAAAAATCATTAAGATCCCAAAGACAGAATTAGGGGATCAAAAAATTAGCAGAAGCCTGAAAACAGAATGAGAAAGAAAATTTTATCAATATTTTAATGTTGCATTTACATGGAAAATGTAAATTTTACATGAAAAGGGAAATGCGAGAGCACAAAAGATAAGAGATATGAAGATGCAGAGAAACAGGGGCAAAGGAGGAGAGGGAAAAGCACTGCAGCAGCGAGGAAAAAAAACAGCTTCTAATGGTCACAGGTAGCAAGGTTTAAAAACTTCCTCATTTAAAGAAAATACCCAGACATCAAAACCTCTTTGCTTTGTAAGCTGACAGTAGTTTGGCACCAACGTGGTTTAAAACTACCAACTCAAACTATGCTGCAGTATCCCACAAGCAGTTTTCTGCACTTGAGTTTGATTCTTAAAGACACACGTGTTAATAGGAGCAGGCTTGGATATGTCTCACAAGTGTTTGTGGCATGCCTGGTAGCATTAAAAATGCACAAAGAGGCAGATTCAGCAGCTTCCTTCCTGAAGCCAGCAGAAAAAACCTTTCTGTCCCAGGTTTCTAAAACCCTGCAGCAGCTCCCTGGTCCTGCAGAGCTCCAGCCGGCACCTGGAAGCCGGGAAATACAAGTTTCTGTGAGCACGGACCTAGCACCTCCACAACCAACAAGTCAATTAGAAAAACTAGAGAAACCACCCAGGAGCTGACTTCTATGAGCAGAAGAACTGGCAGGGATGGCAACGTGGCAAACACACTGCGGCACTGGCAAGCAGCAGCAGCTGATGTTTGTGCTCCAACACCTTGGGCATTATACACTTGTGATGAGCAGAAAGTTGTCACTATTAAATAAGAAGAAAATATACGTATTTCACCCTAAAACCTTGATACGTGGAATATCCATGTTCAGAGTTGTAGAAAAGTAGTTCTCTGTAACTACCTTGGAATAAATCTTTTTTATAATAATTTTAAAAATATTTTTTAAAAAAATTTTCTTCTCCTCTACTCTGCTTTTTCTTACAGAAAGCAATATTTGGTTAATACAGGAAATATAAATCAATCTTTTCATTCCAAGATTCTGGCAGTTGGGTAGGAATGAAGGCACTCAACATCTGAACCAGGAAAAAGGAGTCTGTAGGACTGGCCAAGTATAAATCAGGGAAGGGAAACCCAGGGTGGGCTGCAATTTTGCGTAGGCATCTCACACTTAGCAGACAGCATGCTAATGTGCAAAGAGCGAACTTTCTTAATGTTGCTAGGCAGATCCATCCTATCTCTGACTCTGCTGTGGATAGAGCCAGGAGGTTAGTACTACACTAGGACAGTGCAGCGCTAAGCATGATTTCTGCCATTATGAGACAAATACTTTTAGAATACCTCCCAGTCATTAAATGGACCATAGAGCACCATGCTTTAAAGTTTCTGGCTTAGCATTGCCATGTGCATTTCAATAATAAACTGTGCTACATGTAAAAGCAAAACTTATGAATCAAATCTTAGTGGTAATAACAAATATAAAGAGTTATAATTATTAAAAGCCCAGGGAATTGCAACTGCTGGAAATTCAGACTTATGGTTACAATTATTATATTTTAAATATATATATATGCTATTTAAGAAACACAGACCTTACTCTGACTGGAAGTGAGGCTATAAGGAGACAAATAGAATAAAAAAAAAAACAGTATAGCATTGTAGGTTAGATTACAATGACTTTTTTAACATTGAACAAACACTAAAATTTACTTTATGACAGTCATTTTTTTATTGCATAAGATCCACTGGAAAGTAAATTGAAGGTATTCAGATGCTTTATATCTACCTAGTTTTTCTAATTTAATAATTTCTGTAACTGACTCAAAAATTCCTACTTTCCAATTATAATTCTCACTTACAGAACAAGTGCACTAGTACCATTTTTTGTTCTTGGTTTTTACCCCCAGCTTCAATAACATTCTGAAGTAATTTTTTTCTAGGGGATTTTAAAGACTTTGTTTTTCTTTAAATAATCAATCCACATAAACAAAGCATCTTCTCTTAAATTTACAAATGAAGAAATACTAGGAGCTTCTTATAGGCAAAGATGTACTCAGGTTCCTTTTTTTGATCCATCCATATCTGTAAGTCTAAATCATATTAAAAATTAAATGTAGCTATATTATTTAGTACTGATGTTTGTCTGAAATCATCAATTAACATTAATCTTGTTCAGCTACTCTACAGAGGATCAATCCTTAAACTTCCTTTCAATTTAACTTTGTGAAAGAGTAGAGTTCAGGCTCACAACAGAACTACACAAGATAATATCTCTTTGCAATAAATATAGTAAGGGCTAGAAATACAAGCCACAGCTCACAAAGGCTGATAAATGTCTTTTGGCATTATTGAAAATGTTAAGCTTTCTTCATTTCTGACTTGTATTGCCCACCCATAATTAAGAATGATGTTAATAGAGCTTTATTAAAACCTGTAAGAGCTCACAAATGCACAGCAGCTGGTGCAGCATAACACTGACTAAATGTAAACAGCAGTCCTGTAATAAAAGAGAAAATAAAAGAGTTGCTGAAACATTTGCAATGGCAGCCTCACTTAGGATTATAGATTACAGAAGAGGCTGCTCAGTGAGGCTGCGCAGTCTCACCATCCTTAGAGGGATGACTGGGTAAAGCCCTGAGCATCCTGGTCTGACCTCAGAGCAGACCCTGCTTTCAGCATTGAGTTGGGCATAAGTTATCCTGTGATGCTACTTTATCTTTTCTAATTTATCTAGGATAACAGTTCAACCGATTCTGATGTTTGTCTTCCACTAGTGATGGTCTCAAAAAAACCCCACCAAACAAAACCAACAAAAAAAACCCCGAGAAAAAGCCCAAACCCTACCAACAACACAGCACCACAAAAACTTTCAAAGCTATAGAAGACTTTTCAGCTTTTCTGTATGACATTAGTTGTTAATGAATAAATGAGATTTTCTATTATACAACAGAATATTTCTTTAAGCCAACTCTTCAACTACAAAACCAAAAGACTTCTACATAAAGACTTGTATTTGTTTCTGAACAACAGTCCCTGAACCTGAATAATTGCACAGCAGCCCAGAAGGAAAAAAAAAACCTTCCCCAAAACAAATCAATAAAAGTAAGTAACAAATAAAAATAAAATCATCTACACAGAATGGTTGGAGTGTACTGCTATGGATACATTTTCTTTTCCAAGCAAAGAGGGTCCTCACCAATCAACTTAAGATGACACTCCTCTATCATGGTGCTCACGCCCATGTGACTACACAGTGAAAGACAAAGTTTTTCAGATGTTATAGAAATACTGTACTCAGACCTTGCCATTTTTAGTAGGATCCGTAGCATACTGAAGCAGCAATCAAATCTCAGTAATCACAAATGGTGTCAAGCAGAAGATGACAAAAATCTCAAGTGTCATCCTTACACATTAGCAATGCCACTTTGTCACCAGCCTTGAACAGTGACAGAGATCTTGTTACAACGCAGCAAAGAATAAATAGGACTCTAACAACATACCAGTACAAGGGATTATACTCTGCCAGAAAGCACGAAAAATCTCTTTTTGATGGTCTCTCCCTCACATACTGTTCTGGTGCTTGTTCTAAAGAAACCAGGAGTCTCGTGAGAACGGCTCACCTCCTCCAAACCCTATAGGCTAAGCCCAAATTTCCAGGTGTGTGATGTAAGATCTTGACACTGTGGTACAAGTGCACGCAAAGTTGGACATCAAAGGGAAAGAAGGAAATGAAATACTGTTTCTAACTTAACTGCTCGTATTTTATGCAGAGACATGACACCATCAACCAGCTAATCAATGGATTTTTGCTGTTGTTGCAGAGTGAGAACCTCACTGAGCTGTGGTGCTGGGAGCCTCTGCTTCTCAAGAAAAATCTCTTATCAGGTCTAAGACAGCTTCTACTGTCTCCTTAGCACCTTCTAAAGCTAAACCTGACCCCCATGTCTCCACCTATTTTCTATTCAGGAAAGCAGAGGAATTACCATGCACAAGAGCTCTTGAATGCAGTGAGCACAGCAAGCCAGAAGCCAGCATCCTACCAGGGGAAGCAGCTGCTTTCAAAACTTGGACGGAGCCTTTGCTTCTCTCTAAATCACAGCCCTTCCCAACTCCCACCTCCTGATAGCAGGTGCAATTTCCCACCTCCAAGGTGGCTGTGAGCCCCCAGCCACAGCCCTCCAGGCCAGCCACCCCCACAGTGCTCAGAAGAGCTCTGTAGCAGCCACGGTTCCTAAAGCCATTCTCAAGGGGACCTCCTTCCCCTGCAAGCCCCCCGACATTAATAATAAATAAATGAAAAGAGAGGGTGATGCGACACATCACGCCTCACTCCGAGTGCTCCTTTCATACCTGAAAGCAAATCCTTCCCTTCATTTCCAAGCCAAATTGTAATCCGACCTGAAGCTAAACCCCAAACCCATGTTCCTTCAACTCATTTTCCACTCTGAATAAGTAGCGGAAGCCAGAAAGTGTACCACACACAAGAAAACACACATGTAGTTTAAAACCCAATGTACACTTAGAAACTGTTTTAAGGAAATTTATTAAGAAGTATTACAACCACTGCAAACTTACCAAAGCAACGCTCACCTCTGCAGGCAGAACAGACCACGTGCTTTTGGAAGCATGCTGCTCACCACCAAACCTGCAGACTTTTTAGTCAGCTAATGTGGTTTCTTGTAACAACTGTTTTCTTTTACGCCTAATCAATTACCACCATAGGGGGAGATGATGTATCCAAGAAGCGTTTACCTTTTAGTTGTTGATCACATTTAGTAACTCTCCTAAAAACTGTTCTGTGTTTTATAGCAGGCTGCGTGTTGCGCAGGTGGTTGGTATGCAGCCTGAACTTCAGGCCCCGTACAGTACAATAACAACTAGCTTTACAGCATCTAGCTTTGCACAAGTACTACACTGTAGCTATGGGAAATCTATCACCACCCAGGGAATCTGAAAGTAAGCAATATTGACCCTTAGCCAACTTAGTGGTCAACTCTTGAATGAGCAACATCCATCAGGAAGGTTTTATTGACAACAAGGCAGACAATCACCACACCCAAAACCGCCTTAGAATTTGACCTAGAGATCTCATAGCAACATGATTTTCTGTGGTTTGCCAAATACTAGAGCTCAGCAGAGTATTTTATGGCATTCTTAGACTCATAACGTTTTAGAACCCTGACACTGAATATTCAGGCTATTGTTACAAGGAAACAGATAATAAATGATAAACTATATAATTTATTCGTCATTGTAGCTTTTAATAGTGTATTTTGGTTAGGTGTAAAAAGCATTGTTTATCACTATGCTCTATCATAAACCAATTCCTTTTCCAACCAAGCACTCCTTGTGACCGCAGCTCATACAAGCTGTCATTTGACAATACAAGGACTTCGATGGCAATAGCATTTTATGGACTCTCTACCCTTCTCCCTGCTGTAATCTTTGGTCACATGGCACAGGATGTTAATCATTATGAAGCAGAAAAGAGAGAGACTCAGGTTAAAAATAATTTAGGGGAGGAGGAATTTTGAACTGGAACACTTTCTTGAACAGTTTATAGCACAGTTGCTGTAAGCAGCATGACGAAGTCTGCCCCAGTACAGCAGGTATGGACAGGCAGGGACAAAGGAGCAGAAAGCTTTGTGTTGGCAAAACCATTGTATCACTGAGTTACAACCACCACAGCATCCAGGGAGAAGAGTGACCTGTGGCCAAGGTGTTCCTCACGATAACAGATGCTGCTCAGGAAACAGACAGCAAGTCACTTCTGCTTACTGAAATGACATACACACACGAAACAGCAAATGCATTAAAGCAACAAATCTGATTTTTGTTTTAATATCAGAAAATTGGCAGATGAAATGAATAGTGAAAAGTATGAAACCAATTTTTCAAACCAGTTTCATAGGGCATCTATGAAATGAACACTTCTATGCTATGCAAAATGGCAGAAGTAACAAAAAAGAGAACAGAATTAAGATAGACAAAGATGAGTATGATGAGTCTCTATAGCTCTCTTGGGAAGAAATGACACCTCACAAATCTACCAGACTTCTTTCAAAGAAATTATCTAATTTACGGAGTGGATGACTGATTTAGCTGACAGCCTACCTGAATTTCCAAGAAAGGTTTTTACAAAATTCTTCACCGAAATCTGTCCCTCCCAGAAGCTGAGACTTCATCAAGTAGGAGGAAAAACCTTCTTGCAAATTATTGTGGCTAAAGGATACAAAACTACTGTAGAAATGGTCAGTTTTCATAATGGGGAAAGGGTCTGCAGAGTCTCACACGCACCTGTGCCAAAACCTACACTGTACAAAAGGAGGTGAGCTGGCAAAGTCTGATGACAATATAAAATTATTCAGGATAATCAAGTCCTAAACTGACCATGAAGACCTGTGGAATTTCTATAACGAGCAACTGGAAAATAAACTAGCAGATGAAATTCAACTTTGATAAACACAGAGTAACACACTGATAAAAAACAACCGTGGCAAGGCACACACCATAGTGGGCTTTACAGTCTAAATCCTGACACCAATCAGAACAGATGTTTTTTGTGTCTTCGTTTAAAGTCCTCTGAAAATATCAGTTGAAAGCCAAGCAGCAGTGAAAACAGCAAATTAAATGGTAGGTGCTATTAGGAATGGAACAGAGAACAAAACAGAAAAAGGTCAATATGACAATGAATAACATCATAAAGCATCCAGTTCTCTAGCACAGCATGCAGTTGTGGTCACCCTATTTCAAAGGGAATGTAACAGAACTGAAAACATAACAGAGAAGAGCAACACCGCGGGTGGAAGTTATGGAGTGACGTCTACATGGAGAGAAGCTCAACAGACTCACCTTGGAAAAAGACATCTCAGTGTGATATGATGCAAAATGAGCCATGGAAGGGAGATGATGAACAAATACTCATTTTCTCACATATGAGAAATATGAGGCAGAATAGGAATATCATGCAGAATGTTCACAACAAATTAAACTCCATATAAAGTATAATCACATTACAGACTGCATTTCTGTAGAAAATAAAGATAGAAACAAAAAGCAATTAAACTGAGTGGGAAAAAAGTAAATTTAGGCCTCAAATAAATCCACATTCAACTCTGCTTGGAAATAAAACTGCACCATAGAGCATCCTGGAAAGGTGCCTTGGAGGGAAGATAATTTTGTATTTGTCTTGAAGTATTTCTTTCCGGTCACTACCAGACAAGCGAGTGGGCTAGGTGAATTTTGGCTTGACCTAGCACAGCCGTTCTTATGTTCTGATTGCCCCATCCTCACCCCAGTGAATCCCACCCCTCTGACATCCTCCTTCAGAGCACAGAAAGAGGAAGCTCATCAGCTTACTTGTCCTGACCTCTACTCCTTCATCTCACCAGCGGTTTCCAAAAGGGCACGGGGAAATCCCTGTGTAAATCACAGAGGTGAAACCTAAGGAAGAAGAGTAAATCCCCTCACTATCCTCTGACATGTTTCATATATCAGTAAGCTGCTGCTCTCAGTTTCCTTTGTAATACAACTGCTATCACTACTGGCATTAACTACCACCTTCACTGACACTTGTAGACAGGCCCCACAATTCATGACCACAAACAGTAATCTCCGTGAACAAGTTCAGAAAATTTTGCTCATCTCTCTCCATACATCAAGAGCCACAACAGAGAGACACGCGTATCGGCAACTTAAGATGTCAGAGGATTGGTTCTCCTGATGAAAGCAGCACTCCTCTCATCTCATCTCATCTTCATGATTCAGTGTGGTGTAAATAATTTCAAACAGTCAAATAATTGGATACCTACTCCTCTTTGAAAAAAGGTAAAGCAGCCGTAAAATGACAGGACATTTGAGAATTATGCCAGCACTGCCATTATCAATGGCATACATAGATAGCATTTCCATTGCAGAACTGGTACACGATCACAAAGTAAAAAATGTAAAATAAAGGCTACAACATACAAACAAGGAGAAACTCCACTTGTATTTGTCTGCATTACCTAGAGCTTGTAATGTTGTGTGAGAAAAGTAGGTACTTCACAATAACATCTACCAAAGTACAAGCAACCGGCAAAGTGATAGAAGCAGGTGAGAGAGTGGAAAAGCTCTTTTTGATATCTGGCATGCTCTGTCTAGCATGCACGACCAAGCTTTTTGCCTTTTGTTTCCAACCAAGTTCTCCTCTGTGCCACTCTGGACAAGGCTGTCATTCTCCTGATTACTCAAATCTGTAGTCCGAGCATAACCTCCTGCTAAGACATCCTTCAGATTACATATCCAAATTGTCATTTAACTCTTTGAAATGTTATGTCACTATAAGTCGCGCATAAAGAACAGAAATGAAAAATTAAGTAATTTTGTAGTTTCACAATATCCACACAAGATTTACATAATAACTTATAAAAACTATACAGGGCATGGCAGTATGAAGGGAAGCCATGCATTTGAATCCTCCTCTAGAAGAAGGCTGTCATTCTGTACCACAGTGTGATTCACTGTAATCACTAGGATGGCAGAGAAAAACAGGACCATAACAAGAGCATCAGGGAAAGCAGTAGGACAAACACACAGTTTAAGATAAAGTTCCCTTAACGTCATCAGTAGAAACTTCAGTAGAAACTGTATCTGTGAATACAACTTGAGTTGGAGAACTTCTATCCTTGAAGATCTTTTTTAAAAAGGGTCTTAAGTGATTTACCGATGCAGCTTAAATCAGTCACATGAAAAAGCGGTTATTTGATAACTACCCTGAAATAGCTAACATACAGTCAACAATATCACATGAAAAATAAGGGAAATTCATAACCGATATAATAATACTAGATCAATTTGACAGAGGCAGTATTAAATCAATTAGTTTTTTTAATATTTAATATCATTGCCATCTTTGGAGCAAACATAATATTTTCATGTTCTGTGTATCGTAGCATTAATGTTTTAATTTATAACTGATTCTAAAATGCATGGACTAAAGCAGTAGCTCTAATATAATAAAATTTTTAAACCACATTCTGTCAGTAATCCATCATTTGACCTTGATATGGCCAATAAAGCTACTTACAGAAATAGAGTTTCTATTTTCTCCCATCAAAGCTATATAATCTTCAAAGACAGACATTCACTAAATTGAGGAAGGTCATAAATCTGCAAGTTTTAATAAATGTGCATCAAACAATCTAGGAAGAAATGAAAATTAGAAAAAAAAATCAGGAAAAATTAATAATGCTGAAGGGATAGTTAAAAAAAAAAAAGAAGAGTTAGTAACATACGAGTTGACCTTAGGAAATATAAATAAGTGATCCCTTTTCCTCTTCATCGGTTATATACCAGTTTTCTTCTCTGGAAACTGCAGCAGAGATTAAATCTATAAAAGAATCTAATTAATGATACAAATAGCAGGAATATTTTTCGCAGCTGTCACTTAAAAGGAAACTTATTGGATGTGGATACCTGCCTCCAATCTAGAAAGTTAACGGGGCAACGCACATGTATAGCATAGAGTTGTGCTCTGAATCACTGCAAATGCACCTGTGCATTCGTGCTTATCTGCTTTGTCCTTGGATGCAGATACATCTATGATTTGCAAACAATACTTTCGGCACACCAAATAGTAGAATAAGGAGGTGAAACATGCAAACGAAACTATAAAACAGCTACTGATGCCACCCAGAAAATTCAGAAAAACATCCCACTTTCAGACAGTTGTGCTGAGAGATCTTTTTCTTATTCTTTTTTTTAACTACCAGAAATATCAACAGGAAAGCAGGATCTTAACTGCTGCTTCACAGTTCTTCTGTCCCTGCAGCTCATTCGTTATCTAAATTCATGACTGTAGTTTGGGATATCACCGTTAATTGCTTCAGAGACTGTGAAACATCAAAAAGTAGGTGGTTTTGAATTGATTCAGGAAATTAAGCATGGGAAACAGAGCAATTCCTCAAGTCCAAATTCATTAACTGACATTGTTTAAAGCAATTCTCACTCTCCTGTTTTCTGAGCTTTAAAAAATTATTATGCAATACAGTAATTACATATGGGGAATGATAATCTTTAGGCTAAAATTTTCAATTTTAGTTACCTACTTCATGCTTTGGAAGCAATAAGGAGGAAGCTGGCAGCATTATTCTCTCATGTTTTTTAGCCCTCCCACATATTTCACCACTGAAACAAGACAACAGATTTGGTGCACAGTGGATTCTGTCATTTTTTTAAATTTTGACTTGGCATAGATAATACTGTATCAACATGAAAGAAACACTGGCTGTAGGAAGAGGCACGGTGGTACCTTTTCAGCTCAGATGATAGACACACACTTTAGATCTCCCATCATTAGCATACTTATAAATGATCTAGAACAGGAAAGAAAGTGGAAATAGATAAAGTAAAAATTGCAGTAATAGTTGCAGATGAGAAAGTTATTACAGTGTGCAGGACCAGAGAATACAGTGAGGCACTTCAGAGTACACTAAATGAACTAGTAAAGCAACAGCAAAATATACTCCATGTTGGTGAATGCAAAATAAGGGAGAAAAATGACCACCCAAATTATCAACTCGAGAAAGCTGGCAATGGCAGAGAAAGAAAAAAAAAAAAAAAAAAGGAAAAAAAATGACTGCTCGTCAGCAGTTGTGATTAAAAACTAACAATGATGTATAACGAATACTATGGCAAAGCACATGGATTACAATTTAAAGGATATTACTGAATTAGTGGACGAAAGAGGAGAGTGACAAAAACCACTTTAAGTCATACGTATGGAAAAAAAAAAATCATGACTATTACCTTCAGAAGGAAAACCTAAAAGAACATGACATTGCAAATGGTCTAGAAACCAGTCATGAGCTTCTCATAATGTAAGAACAAAGGAATTCTCAATTTAAGAGAACACTCAAAGAGAGTAAATTAAAAATGGATAAAACAAATACTCTCCCCAAATTATGTGATTAAAACTCACTTCCACCAAGAAGTAAGGGAAAAGGAGAATTTAACAGATTTCAAGGCAGGAATAGACATTCAGGCATTTGTCAGTAATATCCATAGGATTTCAAATTAATTTATAGGAGAAATGTTAATCTTCCTTAAATCAATTGCTTGTGAAAATAAGTCCAAATATCTGTCTCTCTCATCATCCATTCTTCTAACAATGTAGCTAGAGTTGATTACTCTTGCAATTTGGTGACTGCTGTAGATGGCCATGAGATTTAAATTAATTGGCTCTTGCTATGATTCAAACATCCGTTTCCATGCTCACTGCAGGATCTTCAACAGCTCAGAGGCAGAAAGGGGAGGAAAAGATGCCAAAAATCCAACTTATCTTCAGCAGAAGTAACAGAAAATGTTTCTTCAAACTGCCTTCAGAAATTTCCGAACAGTTAGGTATTTTCAGTTTCATGCATTCACAGCACAAAAACTTTTTAAAATGTTTATTAGAGATGGCATTACAAAGATAAGTGATCACAGATGAAGTTGGAAAGAGCATCAGTTCGTACTGGAGAAACCAGTCTGCACACCCTCACTATACAGTTTAGGAATAGCAGCTCATTAACAATGTTTTATCTTGAAGTGCCAGAGAGTATGTTTATGGACAGCTACCGTGGCGCAGCTAACAACACATACTTTGTTCATGCGTCCTTACACTCTCACAGCTTGAAATGGCTCAGCGAGGTTTGCTGTTGATTGTTTTTCTTTTTCTTCCTTTTTCCGATAAAACTCAATTTGATATTTCAATTTCAAAAACATTATGAGAAAATGAAGATAGTTTCATTACTTGACATACCTCTCTACTGAATTAAACTCCAATAGAAGAGTTGAATCCAGGCTACTGTACACCATCAGCATCCAAATGCACCAGTTTGAAATTAGTTTTTAAATTATTTGTTAAGCTGAAGAAAAATAATTTGGTCCAAATAAAAGCAGTACAATGTAGTTCACACTGATTTAGCTAATGTCAACCATAAACAAATCTTGACGTGTTCAGGTAAGATTTTTCAGTAGTTTAACTAAATCAATTTTTAGCTAAATTCAACAACTTCTGTGCTGTTCTTTTTCTTATAAAATGACTGGATGGGGAGAAGTTGGCACCTTCAAATTTGTCAGAATGATAACAACCATCTTAATGTAATAGTTCATTCCTGCTCTGAGCTGAAAGAATTCAAAAGGAAAAAAACCTCAAAATTTTCTAGCGCTTACACTTGGAAAACCTGTGAAAAGGCATAAAGAAGAGAGAGATAAGAATGAACCAGAAAGCCTTCAGTTTACTGGATCAATAATGCTTTACTGTGTTCTCTTATTAACCAGCACACAGGTCATTCTTTCTAGCAATCCCTTTGATTTGTCTCTGGTCTGCAAAGGCTGCTGCACAGAGAATGTTAGATTATGTTTATATTCATTATTAGTTTGTATATCTCTTCTCTCCTTACATATTTGTTTGTATAGCTCGGTAAACTATGGACCAAACCAGTGGATTTCTCCTATGAATTTAATCCAATACTGGAAATAACCAATTTATATCATCAATGTAGTGATACTGCCCTAAAACAGATTTGGCTTTGCTTTGGTTAGATTGGTAGGAAATATGGGCAAATGCTGAAAAACACAAGGTCATCCAAATTACTGCTAGTAACAAAGCAGCATCTTACTGATTTTCTTCTGAAGACCTCCTCTAATGCAATTTAGAATATTCCTCCATCACATAGAAATTTCGTCTTTTTCCATAAAGCCTGTACCTTTTTCACCATCACACAACACATCTTTTACATACACAGAAAAACTAAGAACACTTTGTTCTTGCCTTAGAAATAAAAGTAATATAAAACTAATTGTTTAACGACATTAAGGGCAAAATGAGAAACTAAAGCCAAGCAGAACACATCACATGTACAGCTTCGTATTAATGAAGAAGTCTTTCTTCTTACCGGGGAGGGGAAGGGAATCTACTCTTCAGAAGGCAAAAAGAAATTCAAAGCACAGATTTCTATAAAGGCTTTTTCTTTTAATAAGGAATTCACCCCAAAGGTTGTAGAGTCTGTCTGCATCTCTTTTGTAGCTGCTACACAAAATAGTTTTGGATACTATCACTTCTGTCTCACTTCAAGCTACACTTCTGAAGGATGTGGGCTAGCATGTGGGATGTCTGGATAGCAACTTTTTGTTTCATTTTAAAAAGGCTAAATTTAACATTAGTTTAGCCATCAATCTTAAAGCGGAGAGGAAAAACAAGTCTAATCATTTGCCTTTCATATATTTTACTAAGATTGCTTAAAAAGCATCAGAAGCCATAATAAAGGACTGTACTATAGATGTTACAGATAGATAGATCAATCTGATCCTGCACAGCAGGGGCCAAAACATATAGCTACTTAAACCATTAGGTCCAAAAGTGTCTTAAATATAGTGTCAAAAACGCATGCTGAAGGTCTCCAGCCATTAGACAATCTTCCTGAGTAACTATTTTTGCCCACCTTTGGCTTGACCTTAATGAAAGTATGAGCTTCTCCAACTCAGATCACAGCTGAAAATCCCAGGACATCACTTAATTCAGACCATACCTGCTCTGAAATGAAGAGTGAACCGCCCACTGGAAGTTAGGTCAAGCACTAATACAGTTAACCAAGATTACTTCTGAATGCTGAAGGTCAATATATGTTGCTTTGTTTTAGAGAAGATTAATTCAAAAGTCAGGATGCTTTCTTAACAAAACCTATCAGTCACAGAGCAGAACAACTGCTGAAAATGCTACCTGAAACCCACTGTTTTTCAGCATCTATCTTCATTGCTTCTAGACGCCCTCCTACCCAGTGTGCCTCCTTATTCTCTTTCTGTTATCCTCTCCTTGAGCAGGTATCTTTGAAGTCTATTTGATGGGAGGGGCTAAGGACATAATTGAATGCTAATATCCAGCACCATCGCTCTCCTCCCACACAGGGGGTAGTTTCTCAGGTATATTATGCTATTCCAGTCTGAAGGACCATTTGGCAATATCGAGCAATGCAATGGCATATTTCTTCAGCGTTCTGATCTGCTAGTTTTCCTTTAGCCCATTTCATTTCATATTTTCACCAGCATACAGCTTCCTTGTGTTTCCAAGGGAAGCTCACATTGCGTAAGTTCAGCATAAAAACAAGACAAGCATTCTCTATGTACCGAGAATCTTCAGACTCACCTCAGATCATTGCTTGTTTTCTGGCTCCCTAATAAGATGAATTCCCTGGCTATTGGCCCAAATATAACTGATGAAGATTGAGAAATGAAGTTTTAATAGCCAGAAAAGTCACACATTGTTACTGCTGCCTTGCAGGTCCTCTGATTTACACAAGCACAGACCAGCTCCTGCCTCAGTCATTGGAAGATACTGAATCTGCCACTTGAAATAAGCCATCGTTCAGTTGCAAAGGTGTTAGGGTGAGTACTAGTCGTTGGGGACATGAGGCTTTTGCGGTTTTAATGTGCATAGTATTAACTCCTGTTTTGTTGTGCAACACTTCTTTTACCCAGCAGTATAAATCTGGGGACACTATCACTATCCTAGGTACTTTCATATAAAAATGCTTCCTTTTCACCAAACTCCTGAGAATGTTTTGACCTTCAGAGTCCTTTGCAATTTTTTTCTCAGACCACCTACCTTATTAGAGCCGATTTCAAAACAAATAGAAAAAGAGGTTACCACATACCACCTCCCATCCTGTGGGGCATTTTATGCACTGGGGGCTTATATACATTTTAAAGCAACATTTCCACTTACAGACGTAGTGGTTTCCTGCTCTTTGTTACTATATGTTATTAGCCTCAAAGAATGCAATTATCAAGTGATTGCATCAGAAAACCTGCTGATTATAGCAAATTACTTCCATATCATTGAGAGTTTTGCCAATTTTGCAATGTATTTTCCTCTTGAATCATTTCCCACATGTTGCAGGCACCACACTATATGCCTGACATATGTTCTGCAAAGCAAAAACCCCTGCAACAGAGCACTGCTTGGGGCACTTTAGGATATGTACCACTTGACGAGACATTGAAGGTAATAGCAGGGGTTGGAACAGGAATTCAAGAGTCTTAACAGTTTTGGTGCTCCTTCCCACTTCCCCTCTGCAGAAAATATAGCAGTCCTTCTCTAACCCCCTAGCACACAACACTGGCAGACCCTGGCCCATTTTGGGTCTATCAGTAGAAGCACAAGAGACGTTTGTCCAGAAGTCTTGTTGCTGGAACCAGTGAAATGAAAGTCATACTAGTTCAAGACACTCACAATGCTCTCTGCTAAATAAGGAGCTGCAATCTAAATACTCCTTATGGGATAAACCTTACCCATCCAAAGGGAGACTATCAGTCAAGAAAAGAAAGGTTTTGTCCTTTGCAGAAGATAAAATGGAGAGCCACAAATGGTTCTAAGCAAGCAACCCTGTTGCTAAGACTTGAGCAAAGATGAAGCCACAGCATGTGAGGACAGACCTTGAAAGGCTGGCTCCTGGTACGCTTAATACAGTGCAAGAGCATAACGGAGGAAGGAACTGATGAAATATTGGGGGAGAGGGGAAGACAGCTCTATGTTCAAGGGTACTACTGACTAGAAAGAATAACAATTTAGGACTTGTGTCCAAGACTTGCAGGTCCATCCCAAGGGAACTAGGTTGGCAAGAAAAGTATTCTTTTGTTGTCTGTCCAGGAAGAAAAACACAGGTGTCAATGCAGACACGTAAACACATGGAATGACATGAAGGAGGTAAAGAGCTTTGAATTGTGGCAGCTCAAAAGGGACAAGCAAGAGAGGCAGCAGCTCCCAGCTGCTTTTTGAACTAAGATTTATCAACACACCTACTCTCTAAATTCAGGAAGGAAAATGGGACTCAACACTTGTAACTTACTGCAAGCATTAGCAATCCTTCAACCAGCAATTTTTCATAAGCTTGCCAAAGCTAACTTTATAATGGAAAGTCAGTCAAGAGGCACAGAATCGACAATGTAGTTTTTAAAAAGCAATACAGCTTGTCTCAAAATAGTCAAGTTTAATTTATTCCATTTTGTATCAAACAAAACTTAATGCAAGATCATTTTAAGGAATATTATATTCTAATGGGAAAATGTTTTCCTTCAAAGTATTTAAAAGGTGGCAGTGAACAAAGCTGTATTCTAATTCATGACCTCTTTCCAGAGAAACATGGCCAAGTCTCTAAGTCCTGCCATATCTTTTAGAAATGTATGCATGGACAGAGGTATCTAACATTTGTACCTGAAGTCCCAAAGTTTGGGGAATCTTGCACTAGCTTTAGATACCAGACAAGGTCAAAATCATCACGACAAATCTCTGAGAAATGATGACAAATAGAAACAGAAGTTAGGTCCTCACTCTGAATTTCTGTGTAATCCAATTAGATATATTTTAGTAGTGCATAAAGTCATATCCACTTCAGTTACACAACCTGCAGAGTGTGATGGAGTGGAAATAGAAGTACAGAGAAAACCAGGAGGAGGATACAGCTTCCAAAGAAAAGGAGATTTTTAAAAAGAAAAAAAATCAAGGCAAATTCAAAGATGTTATATTTGCTGCTGCTGCTTCATAAAACTTTCAAATAACATGATGTTATTCCAATATTTCAATCTTGAAATATATGATGTTATTTCAGTCTTGACTGGGCAACAAGTTTGAATCAAAAAATTTTCTTTGAATGTTCTCAATATTATGTTTCCTCCTATACTTTCATTAAAACACAGCTCATTGTAACCCTGGCCTCAGTTACATCATTACATTGGTTCAATGATATCACTAAAACTAATATTGGACCTAATTTGAACTATGGTGACTAGGAATCATAACAGCAGAGAAAAAAATAAAAGGTGATTACTCCATTTTAAAATACGTCTGTAAATATCATCATTTTAACATTCTTATTGTTAATATTATTTAACAGTATCAACCAATATAGAATAAGTTAAGTTTAGTAACTCTGCTGAGCTCAAATGTCCCACATGACTCTTAATATCCACTCAAGGTTTTTAAAATTCACGGGGGAAAGAGCCATCTACGTACTTCTTGTGAAAGAGTGATCAAATGCAAACTAAGAATCTCTACAGGTGTCACTATTGAACTAACAAGTAAGTTAAACCTTTCTAAAAGATATATGGTGTCATTTACTTTTCCCTGGAATGCAAGAATCTAAAAATGGATGCACTTAGGTAGCTATTCCATACATGCAGAACACATCAAAGTGGCAAGGAGTGCAAACAGAAGCCAGAGTTAGATACCTGCAGAAAAAGCAACTGCATGAAAAACAAAGCTGACAGGGACTCTCCTCATCTTATCAGACACCTATTTATTGTTTTTCCCTATTTCATCCTCGTCCTGCCTTCTGATTTTGTATGTTAGACATGCTTACCTTAATGAATGACTATGGCCACTCGTGATCTCAGGCAAACACTAGAAATTCAAAAGCACACCAGCGGTCCTAACGAAGCCAATGCAGATTTCTTTATGGGGCAAGGAAGGTGGGAGGGATCTGAAACTTCAGTTGGTGCGTAGCCTCTATACATATACCAGTACTTCTGCCTTTGAAGAACTTGACCTGAAGACTTTCATGTACCTACATCAGGTTCAAATTTTTCAGTTTCAATGTCAGCCATCACAGAAATTAGTCTTTTTCCTATCCTATTGTTCCTATGCTTTTTGTAATGAATATGCACTTTTTTTGCAAAGTATCATATACACGATTCACATACACTTTGAGGACAAAATACTGAAAATATTGTGGGAAATCAGCAAAACTCCAGAAAAGGTTATTTTTTCCATTTACTTTTAAGAAAGGGACTCAAACCCAAAATCCAGTAGGAATAGCAGAGATGGTTTTAGCGGCTGGCTACCAAGTTATATACACAGTTCATTTGTAGCCTGATTATACATGCTTCACATTCATTCTAGCTGCTCAAGTGTACAGTCCTGCAGTTTCAATTTCCATTGGTACTAAACTGACCCCTGCTGGCATGATTTGTAGTTGTTGAAAACATCTGGATTTTTAAAAAGGTTTATAAGGACGGAAACAATTTTTTTAATGGCACCCAAAAGTGTGCTAATCTACCTCCTTGTACAAATCTTTGTAACCCAAGGAACTCACAAAATTAGTTTCTGACATGACCCAGAAAGGAGCAATCAGAGTATAGGGAGGAAAAATGAAGGCAGACATATAAGATTATGCGGCTATTCAGCAAGTCTGTGCATAAGAGATAACACTTTCTCCCCAACCTTAAAACCAGATAAACTCTTCATAAGAAAATGATGTCACTTACAAAAAAAAATTAAAAATACAGTCAACATTTTTGAAGTTGCCTTATTTGAGGGTTAAGATACTCGACTGTTTTTGGGTTTAGTATAACATTAACAGCAGGTGTTGAAACTGACGGTTTTTCTTGGAGATGTTTTCCTCTGTTAGGTTAGTTTTTCCCAGAGAATGCTCACATAAGGATGCTGTAGAGTAATAAGATTCCCCCATATGGATCCTACCTCAAAATTTTCTCAGAAATCTTAACTCGAAGGGAAAGCCAATTTTGTGGGCCTGGCCCAAGCTTCAGCATCTCATGCAAATAAAACTATTCATCAGGAGAAAGGTCACGTGAAAGTTGAGAAAGCGCTGTCATATTTTCCTACAGGTCTTGAAAGTGCTTCTTAATAGGTCTGATTGCACTTCTCCCCCATTTCTTTTTCTGCCAAATTTCCTTTGTTGCTATTCCCTGTCTGCTAAATGGCAGCTTCTAGGATGCACAGAAAAGGCAATCCAAGCTAACACAAGGTCTCTTCTCATGCGTACACGTACACATGTAAATAGGTTGGTCCATGCATCTTTTTTTAAAACAAATCAAAATAAATGGCGCCTAATTCTTTCCATAAGTCCATAATGAACGTGGTCACTGTGATGAAACAAACTTGAAGATACGCGTGTGCTTCGTACATGTTTTGACACTGAAAACTGTTAGACAAAGAAACTGAATCCACAAACAGTAGAACTCAAAGCCTAGTCTCCTTGGCTTTCATTCACAACATCTCTCTCTGCTTCAATTATCTTGTGTCTATTACTATATTGTGGTGGCCATTTCCTTAGTGAAAACACTAACGTGTCTCTTTCCTTCTCACCGATGTGTATTTTCACAAAACTTGTAGGAATAGCTTTGAAACTTCTGTCCCTTTATTTAATGTGGTGGTGATGGGTTGGCAGTTCTAAAAGTTATTGGGGAAAGAAATGATTGTCAGACAGACAATACAGAGCATGATCAACTGTGTCATGTATTTCCTTAGGAAACCAAGCCAAAAATGGATGTGAATTGAAAATAGAGACTGAGAAAGAAGGAAAAAGGGACTAAGTTACAGAAAAAAAGAGCTGGAAAGTAATGTTGGGTTTTTTTTTTTTCTTAGGACAGAATAATTAAAGAGAATGACAACAGCACAAAGCAACTGAAAACAGTGAAATAACAGCATTGGGAAAATAGGGTCAAAAACAACCCCACTTTTCAGAGTACCTGTTTTTTCTGCATCCGGTCAAAAAGAACTCATTTAGTCATTTTACTCAAACAATATTTTAGTCTTTTCAAAGAATTGCAATTGTAGCATGCAAAGCTATATATGCTTGGAAAGAAAATATTGAGAACAGCAAGATGGGGGATGAAGTTTAATTTAATAGACAATACACATTAACACTCTCCAAAGACACTTTTGGGAAAACTAGAAGAAGCAGCAGCAACTTTGTGAAGTAGGCTTTTACTCTGTTCTGATTTATCCCACCAGGCTCAGGGTAGATTATTATAGACTTATGTGCACACATCTCCCCAGTAACATATAGGCAAGCTGCTGTGTACACGTTTGAGTGCCACATACACGTGTGCAAACTGTAATTATAAAAAGCTTCAAGACTATACCTGAAACATTTGGATAGCTGGGATTGATGAAGTATAATTTGTGGACATGTACATATTTTAGATAATGCAAAGAAGGTACTAAGTCCTGATAACCAACAACTGCTCAGGTATTTATAACACACCCAGATACAGGCTATGAGATATGACCACAACCCTGTAAATGAGCTTTAAAAAGACTCTTTAGCCAGGCCTTGTATTTGTTGCCATTGTTATCTTTAGGTTATCACATGTGTGTTTGGACATTCTGAAATATTACCTGCTTTTATTTAGCATTTAAGAATATTAAGGTTGACAACAGAGAATTAATACACACTGTTATGTTATGATTAAATTATTAGGATGATCTAAAATATTACCCTAAATAAGGATTTTTTTTTTTTTTTTTTTTTTTTTTTTTAAGATGGATACAAATGCTATGAAGGCTGTGTATTAGTCAATACACAGGAAAAACAATCTATGCTTTGTAGTCAGAAGAGAAACATCTTAAAAAGTGAGAAAAATATTACTTCAGGTATGGAATTGAGGTGCTCCCTATGGCCATGGGACATTTTTCCCCCCGACAGTTGGCACTGGTTATGTACATCCATTCCCTCCCTTCCTACAGTACTGAAATCAAAACAAAGCTTCAAATGTAACTATTTAAAGAAAAGAAAAACCTCCCCTGTTTTCTGGCTAAACAACTATTCCCATCCACCATTTTGCAAGCTGCCTCAGCCTACACACTTAAACATAGTTATTTAATTGTTTCTTGGCTTCTCCAATTGATAACAAATTTTTGCTGGTTCTTGAAGACTGAAAGTCACTCCTGCAGATCAAAAATGCTTCAGTAGAAAAACAGAGCAGTTTATTAATTTATTATTTCATACTTCTTCGGGAAAGTATGATTTCAAGCATTCATTTACTTTAAAGATACAGTATTCAGTTTTACATCCACAGTTCAATAATTAACAGATTAACTCAGTTTTATTCACTGAGGTTATCAGCCAGCCAATGATAAATTATATATGCTTCTTCATTCAAGAGACACATTTTTTACTCCACATTTTAAAATAAGTGCTACTGGGCATACGTATATCCAGTCTCATATACAATTAGAACAAACATATACCACAGCAAATCAGAACATCCTGCAGGATTCTGATTTTCCTGGGCAAATGCTGAAGTAATTCAGCACAAAAAAAAGAGTCATTTGTTTGCAAAGTGTGCAGAAATACTGAAAAATATCAGAGAGGTTCAGATTTACATTCTGTTTTGATGAAGTGACACTACCTGCGAACTGCCCCTTTACTAGACCGGGCTGTCTAAAAAAATTCTTCGAGGGATTATATAAAGAAGCAAATGCCTTTCATGCATACTCTGAGTTTTTTGCAATACCACAATCCAAACTAATGGAGGATAGCGACAAAACCTATGAACCTCCTTAAATTGTATAATACAAGCTTGCTGGTGCCACTTACCAGCTGTAAATTTCTTCCAGCCATGTGTCAACCTCATTTCTACAAGGCAAATATTTTATATTTCTAAGCATTCAAGTGGAACTGTATGTAGTGTGCTACAAGGAAATGAGTTAAGAACACTGTAAAGTAAACTACTGTAGCTCAAGGAAAAAGCCAAAGCAGAGGGAATGCAACTATCTTTAAAAAACCAAACAAACCAAAACCAAAAACAAACAACTTAATTCCATGTTGAAATCTTGAACAAGCAAAGAATTAAAGACAGAGTGACCCAACAAATAAGAGATGGGTCAAGCAAGAATTCTAGCTTGCATTATTGATTTTTGAATATACTCAGCGAATACATTTCTGCCTCAGTTTCTTCATCTGATCAATATGAGTAAAATACTGAAGAACTCAATAGTAATAACAAATTAACCAGGAACATTCTAAAGATACAAATAACATTTCAAATCATTCCACAGGAAAAACAGAAGTTTAATATCTTTTGCCCCTGCTTTGTCATCTTGCATCTTCTATTAATCACACATTAATTAAAAAAAGTTAAAGACTAAACACATACATAAGAACATAGGCTCATATAATAGGGCGCTGACCTTCTGAATTATAGAAATAGAATAATTCTGCTTATGACATTAAATGCTATTTTGGCTAGTTAGTTGAGAAAGCAAGACTTCTTGCCTATTCACTCAGTTGTTTTAGAGCTTAAGCACCTTGCTGGAATAGATAAGCCTTATTCCTCAAAAAGATAAAAGGTGTTCTGAAAACAAACGCAAGCTTAGGTTGCCCATACTCCAAACTCAGAAGCCAGGACTGCCTTGGCACTGGGTCCCAGCTAACCAACCCTACTCAGGGAACAGCTCGGGTTCACGTCCATGTTACTGGTGCTGGTCACAGAGCCTCCTATTTGGCTAGCTGAGAGGTTTAAAGGAGTACATTCAAAGCTGCCTGCAAAACACTGTACCAAAATGCTCAAAGTCATCTCTTCAGAAAGGCTAATTTTGCTCACGGTATCAAGCAAACTTGAGTCAATTAAGGTTATTTAAAAAAAAAAAAAAAGAAAGAAAGAAAAAAAAAGAAAGCACGTAGATAAAATCTGACAAGTACCTGGTCAAATAATTTTGAAACATTTAAGAATAAGACAAATTTAATTGGAGAGATTTAAAGACTGGGTCAGATACTTCTCAGAAAAAAATTAGAAGTAAAACTATACTTCCAATGCTTCCTAGCACCCTTGTGCCCTAAGCAAGTAGAGCAGTCTTCACTATACGTTTGGAATAGCACTATTTGCAAACTGCATACCTTAAACACAGTTTCTTAATGAACTATGTCTCTTTGTCTCTACTTTTGAATACATATAAAATACAGTTATCATACAGAATTGGTAACTGAAATTCAATGTTTTGTTCTGTAAATTGTATTTACACGTTCAGAGCAGTGGTATATAACAGCAGAATTTGTAGCAAAAGCCTAATTTGTGACTTGCTTTTAGCCAGAAGTACTAGACCACACGTTTGGAGGAGATTAGGAGTGTAAGAGGCCCACTGCATCTGGTTCTCTTTATGACCTAGGTCTTGCTGCTTATTTATATGTGGACTTCAGCTCAGTTTCAGATAAGGTAGTTTCCTAAATTAAGATGAATAAATAATAACTCTTCAAAAAATGCAGCAATCTTCTTTAGAGATGGTAAGAAAGGTAGATGAATGCTGAGAAACTTGGAATACTACCACATTAAAAATATGTAAACTTTTTGCTGACAGAGTTGATGAGATAGCTTAGTCAACACAAATGCCCATATGACTAGACCACTGAGTACAATCACAATTTGCACATGCACCATGAGTAATCTATCTTATTCCAAACTGAGCAGAAACAAAAACATTTTTGACCAGAAATAATTCGTCCTACCCACATAAATAGGCCACACTTTAAAAGTCAACACAGCTACTCAACTGAATAAGGCAGCAGGATTTGGGATTTTTATAGATGCCTACAGATTCTGTTTTAAAAAGTCTTTTTCAGCTTTCTCAGAATTAGTTTCCGGCATTGATCTGCCGTGATGACTGCCACATCTCCTTTCAATACCAAAGATTAAGTCTTCAACAGACCAAATCCAGTAAGTGGATCAGGTTTTAACAGGGTTCCTTTTGTTTTCTTTCTAATGGAAAAGACAGATCTGTGAATTCACAGTTGCTGCCTGTGGAGGTTTGTTTAGCTTCCACAAGTACATCAGTTTGTTATTCACAAGACTATCAGCAGAAAGAATGCAAGAGACATTAGTAGATGCAAATTTGAGGACAACCTTTCAAAATATTCAGTCAACTGGCACATATAAATGGCTAATGTAGATTTTTAAACTGCATGTAATGGATAAATAACTGCTTTCTTGCAGTTCAAACAGCATATCAACAAGAAGACTATCTAAACAATTTTAAGAAATCTGTAGGTTTGCTTTTCTTTTGCTTAATAGCAAAAGAATGGATTTGGTAATGGATAAAGAAAAAAGTTCTCAGCAACTACAGATTTGAGGCCACTGAAGTTACGAGCTGTTCTCAGAGGCTCATAATTCTTCCATAACAGTGATCTGTTTTGGCTGAAATTTTCCAAACAGACTGATTCCGGCTTTCTTTTTTGGGGAAAGAATGAGGAGATTGGGGCAGGGGCAAGTGAAAGATTTAGGCAATAATATCTCAAACATTTTTGAGGTTGATAGAAATACTTTCTTTTGCACATAAAAGAAAAAAAAAATCTTATAATTATTTTGCTGTGTTGCTGTAACACTTCTACACCTTAAAGTAATGATAAAATCTGTTAGAGGTGTCTAAAAATAAGTCACCAGAAACCAAATTTATAAGACTTGGAAAAAATATCAGCATAAAAAATTTCAGTACCAACTTGTTAGAGCTGAACTATCTTCTAGTTCTGCTCTAAATATGCATTAGCCTCTCAACTTCTATGTGCAACTGAAGATGTATTTGCCACTTTTGGAGAGCCAACAAGTAACTGGCTTTTCATGTGACCTTCCTTTAATTTACTTACCTTGTAGTTTTTGAGAACATATCAGTATGTTGACTACATTAGTGCAAAAGAGCTATTGATATTGCACTTGTTTCAGTGAATTCGTACTGATAGTGATCATTGCTAACATTCAGGCAACACTGAAAATGCACAAGAGATCATGTGTTTCAGTTTACATTCCTACTGCACCTTGTTGAAGTTCCACTCATTGCTCAAAGATGGGCAAGTCCAATCACAAAGTCTAGGTATTTAGGCTCTGTACTGGTAAAAACTGGCTAAAAGAAATCTCAAACTCCTGCTAAAATCCCAAACCCTGTAGACGCAAAAGGTATTTAAATTTCTCCCTTTTTGCAATGACTTCTCCAAGAATGAAAATATATACGCTGCACCTTGTTGAAGTTCCACTCATTGCTCAAAGATGGGCAAGTCCAATCACAAAGTCTAGGTATTTAGGCTCTGTACTGGTAAAAACTGGCTAAAAGAAATCTCAAACTCCTGCTAAAATCCCAAACCCTGTAGACGCAAAAGGTATTTAAATTTCTCCCTTTTTGCAATGACTTCTCCAAGAATGAAAATATATAGAAGACATCCTTAGCATAACTAACATTTCCAACATTGATTAAAGAAATTATGCAGAAACTGTAGAAAAGCAAACTAATCTCTGTTACATTGCCAAAACTGTTGGTTTTACTTTCCATTAATACACTCTTCAGTTTAACAGCAGCAATAAGAATGTTGTTAAGCTCTTTTTACTCAGCTGAAAGTTTTTAATGCCACGGACTTCTTGTATTAACAAGAAAATATTTTGTATTAACAAGAAAATACTAATATTATATTTTTGCCAAGATAAATTAGACAAAATACAGCCAAAGAGCTCAATAAAGAAGCTGACAGACATAAATCCAAGACATTGTCGTTCTGAGAACACTGACAGGTTTTAAATATACAGCAGCAGACCCTGGGGTCATGATACCCACTCTACCTGCAAAATTAAAAGATTTTGACCTTGACATCAAGGCAGGATGAAGCCACCAGCCCCAGATGGTTGGATTCCCTGGCAGCAAAGATAAATTGTGAAACAATTGAGAGGCACGCGAAAGAGGAGGAGGAGGAGGAAAGGACACAAGGGATCCAAATTCATAAAGGCAGAACAAAGACGAGGCTCAGAGGAAGCACAGAGATTTAAAAAATGGCTCTCCTCACAAGTTTTACAAGCAAAATTCATTTTTTGCACTCAAAGATGTGCTTTTTAGCTTTAAGCTTTTCCCAGCTTTCAAACAGATTTTTTTAAAGATTTGTAATGGCATTTCTAAATGCATCAAGGCATTTGAGTTTTATAACTCAAACCACGCTGACAGAATACACACTATACAGCATGAAAATTGAGTAAGTGGTTTGGAAAAGGATGGCCAAACACAGAAATCTGCTAAGCAAACCTACCACTTCCATGTGAAACCAGCAAGGATCATCTCTCCTATTTTTACCACCTCTATTGTTAGAGCTACATCATATTTCTCCTCAGCTCTTACCACCTTCCCAGTTTCATCTCTTCATCTAGTATCTTTTCTTATTTTCTGCCTTTTTTGGTATCACCCTCAATCATAACCTGTAACCTATATATCAGCTCTTCTTGTTACCCATTTCTTGCACCCCATGCTCTGCTTTTTCTTTTCTCTCCCTAGCCCACTGGCCCTACAACAGCTGCCTGTATTTCACATGGTCTCTTCTTTTCCTGGGAAGCAGTCTCTTCAAATACTTACTCAAATCCCACTCTCTTTGGTTGGCTGTCTGTTACTGGCTTTCACTTCACTGTGATCTCCTCTTGCTTTGCTGCCTGACCTTCAAAAAAATTCTTGCAGCTAAACACAAAATGTACTACAAATATTGTTCCTCATACAGTCTGTTCAAAGACCAATCCAGGCTGCAGCACCTTGGCAAATGTGACACCTGTGATATTCCTTTGTACTGAAATTGTTTTGCTGTGCAAAATATGTTATAAATGGAAACTGGAAAAGTAGCCATTCCTTATTTTTTTCCAAAACCTCTCCTAACACAAGTGTGGACACAAGCCTTGTGGCATGGCAAGTGTACGGACTCATTTTCAACCCCTAACATATGAGGTGGGAAGGAAAAAGGGAAGAGGTGGGAAGAGGGACTGAGGAAGGTCAGCTAAAGCCCACTGTGGACAGATTCCTAAAAAAAAAACCCTGAAGAGCAAAAGGTAAGTTAAATAAAAACCCAACTCGTTGCATTTCTTTCCCAAATTTAAATTAGTTCACTTCTAAGCCTATGCTATAATATTTTATACTTGGGTTTTGCAAAATACACAGGGGAGCATCTAGTTCTGTGCCACTGTGGACTCCTTTGAATGAGAAGAGATTAGAGTTATACTGATGTAACTAATCTGTCTTCCTTTTGCATGATGATAGCTGTGAAATCAACAGCAAAAGAGGCCTTGCTCCTACTTTCCTTAGAAGCAGAGCTTATTGCTTTCTCATTCCTACACTTGAGGAAGTGGACTATCACAATAGGGCATCCAGGAGCAAATGCTAACTCAGCCTACAGTGGCAGAGGAAACAGAAGCAGCCCTAGCATCATTAACCCTGAGGCTTTCAAATGTGTCTAAACAAATGGATGAGGAACAAAGGATACATATGCTCCATTCTTCAAAAGTTGGAAGCATGAAAGCATTCCCATTTGTAGATTCACACACAGCCTGCACACCGGCACAAACATACACAGCCCTTCTTTAACTACACATATTTTAGTACTTGGAAGGAAATCATTAGGCTAAATGCTTGTTCCACTGTGTTATAGCTATCTTTTTCTTCACAACATGTTTAATATACAAGATTATGCAAATGTACCAACATATCAATTTTGATGAGATCCTATGATGGTCTACTTAAACTATCCAGGCTTTGCAACTTCTTACATACACTTTCAACATTGCCCAAAACCCAAGAATGATGAACTATTGACTTAACCACACTATAGCTTCATTTCTTGTAAATGGTTATATGCTGTAAATAGCAAGTGAGGAGTCTGCAATAGTTTCAGCTAACACAATTCACAGAGAACATCCATGATTTTCAATATGAAATTATGCTTGGACACTGAATAAAAGATTTAAGTGCAAAAACTCAGAACAACCAGTCAGAAAATCCTGAAAAGGGGTGACACTGAAGAGAAATGCAAATTTTGTTGACCTAAGAAGCTTAGAATAATTCCTTTGAGCTGGAAGAGCACACAGCACCACGCGGGGGAAGAGAAGGGACTGTCCAGTTCTACTAGTTCATGGCCCACAAGAAACTTCTCCTTTCCCTTAGTCAATACGGACATTCACCTTCTCAGTGCTGGGAACTCAGGCTTAATCCTCAGGACCTGACAAGAGCTGATGTTACTGTGGAATCATCCTAACAAGTTAAAGATGCTGAGCCTGAAACCACTCAGGAATCTGGCCTTTCATATAGTCCTGGTAACTTATTCAAACCAGTCTTGATAACCACCAATGTCTATTGCTAGTTTCAAGATAATTTTCTGAGCAATCAGGGTGCCACATCAGAATTTGAAAAAACAACTTTTTACCATTCATTACAGCAGAAGAAAGTATGTAAACGCCATCCCTAAAAAGTTACAGACTACAAAACAAATGAGCACCATCCCAATTTTGCTAATCATGATTTCAGTACTCCTGCATCTGAGAAATTCAGGAAGTAAAATTCATCACATCTCAGGATGCCTATATATTGAAATAAGCCATCAGTGTCTCAGACTGCTGGTCCAAAAACTTTACGATAGATACATAAATCGATGTCATTCTAGCAAGACAGGGGTGATAAACAGCATCTTCATAAAGGATGACCCCTTGCTATCAGACCAATTACAAGAAGAGCTGAACCAGTAGCATGACAGCAGCTAAGGTGTTGAGCCATATGAAACAGCAAACCCCTTCTCTTTTCTCAGCTGGAGAAGTGCAGCCAAGGCTCATTAACAGTTGATAAAATGAAGATTCATCAAGCCAAAGAATTCTTACTTCATCATAGGCAATTGTTTCTGTTAAAATAGAGTTAACTATATTCTATTGTTCAGCTGGTTATCAGAAAAAGCAAGGCAGTATCATAATGCAAATGTTATTTTGTTACATTCTTAATGTATCATTTTGTTTTAAAATTTATGCTTAATGCCTTAGCTTTTAGAATACATATGCTTAATGCCTTAGTTTTTATGAACACTGGAACATACTGCCATTTACAAATATTGTAGCATATAACACTCTACTATGGAAAATCCTTGAGGCAGAACTTAACAGAACAAGTCAGTGTGGAAAAAAAAAGCTGGTTTTATCATTATCTTTTCACTGTAAGAGGCAAAGGCTCACACTGCCTATTTTATATTTGCCAGCAAATTGACATTTAATATTTTACTAACTCTTTCTCCATCACATAAGTTTCTTGGCAAAAAAGTGATACTTTCTCATCTTTAAATGTCAAAATTTCATTTACTTTTTGGCTTGCAAACAGTGCAGGCCCATAAAATCCAACTGTAGAGGGTTACAGAATCTCTCTAGGATTAATTATGCTTTTAATTAAATTAAAAGATTTCTCCTTACATGACCTCCATATCAGTCCCATATGCACATTATCTCTTCTCAGGCTTGTCTCAGAGGACAACAGACTCCCCATTACAGAACTAGACCATTTTCCCTTTTGTTGCATCTGCCAAGAGGCTGTTTGGAATTTAATTGCTGTCCTTATTTATGAATTATAACTACAGGAACAGTTGTTTGTGTGACAAATATTCTATGAATTTGAATTTTTATTGCAATGGTTATTATAGGAAAAAAAAAGAAACACAGTAGGTTTTTGTTTTGCACTCTGTTTTTAAAGACAAGTACAATCTGCCTTATAATTAATTTTTACATGTCCAAAACCAACTATTGTATCTGAATACTAAATACTGTACACATCTAATTTAAAATATACAAACATCTGCATATGTATTATGTACGTA
>NW_008794117.1:192130-229594 GCF_000699145.1 Aptenodytes forsteri | reverse complement strand
AGGGTATTGTAGGTGTGTAAAAAAAAAAAAAAAAAAGAGACAAACTGCAGTGGCATGCAGCACTGCATACACAGCAGATAAAAAAAACCCAACCAAACAAAAAAACCCCACCACATCCACAAATATTGTTCATTAATCTTCTTCTCCAGTAGAGGCTGAATAAAATAAATAAATCCCCAAAACTGAATTAGACATGGTCTGATTAAAACACAAAGCACATGGTGGAAGATAAAAGCTGTAAACAACATAATGGGGTCCTTACGTGAAAGCATGTTTGTAATACAATTCTACATAACATCCCTTTCCCTTTTTCTTTTTGAGCAGTCATAGCAGCAGCATTAGTTTCTTATGAGCCTGTCACAAAACATGAGGGACTGGAAATCAAACAACCGCACGCTGATGAAACAGAAGATAGATTCATGACAAGTAGCAATCTTTCAGACTCTAGCAGTGTTTCTTAAAAGAAAACAAATGAGAACAGGTCTGCTCTCTCCCCCACACACCACCTTTTCTTAACGCAGCTTGATTCACATTTAGTTTTGGCTTGGCACACTTAGCTTCATCATAGGTGACTAAACGGGAAGGTGGGAAGTGGCATCCATCTCTCACTAAAAACCACAGAGCACATTGTATTAGCTCTCTGTAGAGGTCAGCAAGGCTCATGAGAAATTATCCGCTGGAAAGTGTACTGACAGTATCAAGGATGAGGAGTGCTTCTCTGGGCTGGCCATCACCTCCCTTTCCCTGGGAGGGCACCCACATCCACGAGAAACCTGCAGGTCCAGCACCACCAGCAGCACCAATGCAGGCTTCCACGTGGGGTGAACAAGAGTTGGATGGTGCAGCTTCTTCCACAGATAGCAGTGAAGAGGTATGCGATATGATCCTCAAATTTAATTTTCAAGACTGGGCACATATTGGTTAAAAATAAGGCTGGTACAAGACACAGGGATGGATGAAATCCCTCATCAGTTTTTAACTTATCCAGGCAATTTCTGTTTGTAACAGGAGTGTCAGAGTAGCAGTAAAGTCAAGCAAGTTATTATTAATGAAGCCTCATTGTTGAACAACTGGTCTGAGTATCTCCTAATATACTTCTCAGCTGAAAAGTCTGTAGAGCAACATCTAATCAGAAAGGGGGGGGGAGGGCAGAACACCTCAACGCATGAAATCCAACCTTCTCCAGACAAGCCCCACTGCTCAGGTAACTGCAGGTACTGGTCTCAGGTGCTGGCAAGCTAGTGTCCATCTCAAGATCAACTAACAGATGGTATAAACGGAACAGATGGTTATCACAAAATTATGCTCTACAGACAAAAGAATAACGTATGGAAAACTAATGAGTTTAAGAGGATTCATTCTGAAAAGCAAAAGATAAACTTAATTGCTTGTACATAAGATTTCTTCATTTTAAAATTAATTTTAAGATGGGATGTAAAATACCTTTTCCTGAAAAGAAGATTTTTGGCAATATATTCAATATTCCTCATTTCAAATTCTTACTCAGGACTTTTAACAACCTTCCTCATCCAAGCTATCAAAGCCCAACAGCTTCCTCTGCAATAGCTATTCCTGCCCTACCAAGAGACTCATCTTTTAACCTAATGTGCTGAACAGTCTATGCTCCTTATGTCATTAATTACCTCTGCATTTTGACCGAAACTGGGCAAAATCCCACTCGTGTTTTTTCTACTGTGTCTGTCACTCCAGCATGCAGATGCCACCTGCATTATTGAAAATCAACTTGACTGAGCACCAAAAGGCCAAACGTCTCCTCCCTCCTCCTAATTGATTTGTTCTACTCTGCAGGAGCGAGCATTTAATCAGGTGTCTTCCAGGAGGATGACACTAACTATTCTGCAATTCTTTTACTGGAAAAGCTTATCAGTTAGAAACGAGACTGTGATGTCTCCTAGAAAGACTGGGACTCCAGTCATTCTTGAGCTCAATGTCCACGGACTCTCCTACTCATCCTCCTCACACTGGGAGGTGTTCATGCTAGATCCTGCCCGTATTTATGACAGGTATCACACAGATAGATAGAAAGGAAAATAAGACTTCAGGAAATGTGATTTCACCCTGCTACACATTGTCAGTTCAGGATTGCTGCCTTAAATGAGATCTTTTCATGGACCAGTACTCAGTGCAAACTCTGGTGTAACAGACTTTCTTATTACTCCCATTTTCAAAGCTAAGAGGAAGTCAGAAAGTTCTTGTATAAAAATTTCTTTTTCAATTCAAAGGTCAGTTCAACACTGAAGTGCCATCTGTTCATGCTGTAATGAAACTTTTTTTTTTATCATTGCATATTTTAAAAATAATGTCGATATGGGGAAAATAACAAATACATGAAAAACAGTTGAAAATATAATTTTAAAATGCTGAGATAAATTTTCAAAAATAATTTTAAAGAGCTGTTTTATAGAAAAATGTAAACTATTTTTAAATTGGATTGAAAACTGTTTTTATTTCAGTTTCTGAAAATTCAGAAATTTGGCCATTTCTAAACTTGAGGGGCAAAGTTCAGCTTCCCGTTGTGCCTGATGAGTTAATCTCAGATTGCAGTAGTACACTGTGGAAAGGACAGACATGGATTACTCCAGCAGAACTTTAAATAAATACATATATGGAGGGATGGAAGGAAGCATATTACTTTTTAGCCCAGGAAAGAAAAGGAAAAAAAAAAACCCTCTGTGACTTCTTACAGCCATCTGGATATCTGATAGCAATAACCGAAACCCACAGAGCACAAGATATAGCTTGGCAACCAGAGAAAGATGCTTTCAATATGGCAGGAAAAAAAAAACCAAAACAACCTTCCTATTATTCATCCAAGTGATTTCCCATCCCAATGGCACTTCCTGCCAATTTTCAAAAATATAGCTTGTCTTTGGACAAAACTGATTTCTGAAAACAATGGCATAATTTGGAAAGCAATAGAAAAGCTACGAAATGGAGAGTTAAACATTGTTTGTATAGTAACAGTAGTCAATACTCTTCCTCCATAAGGCTTCCAGAGGCTCCCTGCTGGACTGTTGTCGCCACGCAAATGTCATTTGATTCTGATCTATTTTGGTACAACAATAAAAATACTTTCTTGTGGAAGTCGTTCTAACCTTATCAGAATGCAGTGGTCATGTACTACTACACTAGGAGAATTTCTTGAAGCAAAGAAAACATCTAAAACTATTGTCAAAAAGAAGACTTTCCAGCCCAAATCTAAGTTTTTTTCCTTTGGTATAGAAAGAACAGCCCTTCTATTTTGCAAATGGCATAATTTGGAAAGCAATAGAAAAGCTACGAAATGGAGAGTTAAACATTGTTTGTATAGTAACAGTAGTCAATACTCTTCCTCCATAAGGCTTCCAGAGGCTCCCTGCTGGACTGTTGTCGCCACGCAAATGTCATTTGATTCTGATCTATTTTGGTACAACAATAAAAATACTTTCTTGTGGAAGTCGTTCTAACCTTATCAGAATGCAGTGGTCATGTACTACTACACTAGGAGAATTTCTTGAAGCAAAGAAAACATCTAAAACTATTGTCAAAAAGAAGACTTTCCAGCCCAAATCTAAGTTTTTTTCCTTTGGTATAGAAAGAACAGCCCTTCTTTATTTTGCAATATCTCAGGCTATAATAAAGTTTCACATTATAGCTACAAGAAGAGCAAATAAACACGTCACATTTTAACATAAGGGAGGCACAAAGAGAGCAGCGCCAGAAAAAGTAAACATACTAAAGGGTTGTTTTTCTTTCTTTCTTCTTCTTTAACATCTCCCACAGAGTGAATTATTCCAGTAACCTGCAATATAAATCTCACCAGTTTCTCATAATTTGCCTGTGAATACTTTTCTTAATCTCTTCATTTACAGATTTTCCCTCAAATCTATCTGATAAAGAAATGGCAATTCAAAAACACTACAGAAAAGAGGGAAACAAATGGCTGAAGTGTAATGCATACACTTACTCTCATATGCTTGTACAGCTACAGTTTGCTGTTCACCCAAGTTTTATTTCTAGGGCGAGTATTACTATCTTTGAAATTACCTCTGTCTGCTAAGACAGAAGAGGCTGAAGAGGCCTGGTCTCATTTTTAACATGCTCATGAAATTTCACCCAGAAGAGGCATTCAACCATAGCAGAGCCAAATTACTGAAGTTCTCATTACATTCAAGCTGGTGCAGAGTCATGGTTGATATATGAGTCCGTCACCCTCAGCATTGATTTGCAGAGCTCTCTGAATGTCTCTCAGTAGTACAGTCCCCTTAAAGCACTTTTCCCCTCTCTCTGCGATACATCATAACTCAAATTGTCAAGTCTTACTTAAATTTCTTTGTTACATTAAAAGTATTTATCAGGTAAATCACTATGTTTTAGTTATGCAACTTCTTTCCCTTTAAAAAACAAAAAATCAAATCACAGCAACTAAAAGAAGACTAGAAAAACAACTGATGCAGCAATATAAAGCTCTCATAACTGTCATAATGAGGAATGTTAAAGGAAAATATTACAGATATATTTTGCTGAACGGTATTGGTTAAGAAAAGGCCTTCTTGTGTCCCATTGCAGACATTGCTCATGTAAGCAGTATGGGGATCAAGGTCGACAAATCTTTCACTAAACTCTTCAGGCTCCCCAGCTTTCTTCTCTGTGTAGACTTACAGAGTAATTGCATCATCTGCAGGTAAAACACACACAAAATGTATAATCCTCCTATTTCTTTTAAGATCCAGCATCTTAAAAAAAAACAGTGCTTTATTGAATATATTCATAAATAAAACATATTAAAACATAAAATCATTTTTCAGCAAAAGTACAGCATGTAAATTCACATGAATAATTAATGACTTGGTAAAAGTTCCTCACTGAGAGAAACTGCATCAGTTTAATTCTACATAAAACAAGTTGTTAAGAATCATACTCTTCATGGGAGGTAAGGAAACACCCACTCAGCATGTTTACCAAACTTGTATGCGCCTGCACTACATCTTCAGTAGGTAATCAAATACAAGTACGTCTTGTCAAAGGCCAGATGTATTCAGCTGACAAACTGCTCTACTCAAGAAGGAAGGCAAAGCTAGTGTTTTCATTTTCTTTTGCCTATATAATACTGAAATAAATAAATAAATAAAAATCAGAATAAACTATCAGTATAAATTTTTGCCAGCGCTGATTACTATAGCTGGCATACAATGGTGCTCTAGCAACAAAGGCCCTAGGCAAACACACAAATTAAACTATAGGGTTTCCACACATATTATTGTTTATAATCATTCCCACACATGACTTCGCTTACAAGACTTTTTTTTTTTTCTTTACAATTTTTGGTTACTGTCAAAGAGGGAGGATGGGGAACAGAAAGAGAAATTTACCTACAATTGTTGCCACTCCATGAGAAGAACTGCTCAATGGTAACATGAAAGTATCCGATCTAAAGAATATTTACTACTAATTTTAGTATGACTAAATCTAAATTTAATTTCTCTTTATAAGTGGAAGTATCTGCAGTTCAAATTCTCTCTAAAGCAAGTTCAGGATAGGACCGCAGTCTTGCTCAAACAATCTTCTACTTCATTAGTCCCACCTTAAATAGCTCCATGAATACTCCCCTCGATAAAGCACTGTAAAGGTTAACATTTTTTCCCTTACTTGCAGAAACTCCCTTGGCTTCCTCCAGCCAAAAACCATCTCAAATCCTAGTTCCTCTATAGCAAGCATCATTTTTTTCCTGCCACTTCAAAATTGCTGATTAGTATGTTTTATTTAAAGGAATCAGATTTAACAAGAATGATTTCTCAACACCTGGGTCACTATACTTCACTCAGAAATATCAGTATGGTCAATGAGACTTTTACCAAGAGACATTTAGAATCAGATCTTGAAATCACTTTGGTTTTCCATGATGTAGGATTCCTGATGAATAATTTTAAACCCAGGAAGAACGCTCTATTATATGAGCCAAAGGCAAACATGAGATCAGTTAACTTACTGAAAGGTCACCCACAAATTAATTACAGCAGAAAGCTCTGAAAAACAAATGTGCGAAAAACAAATGCAACAGTAATTCTGAACCGTCAAGATACAGCCATGCCGGAACTTATAATTATGATGCCACCTTCATGCCTACTTTTTTACTTATTACTTTCACAGAGTTTGAGACTGCTAAATTCTATGACCTGCTTTTCCACCTCACACAGATGAGACTTTCTTTTTCTTGATTAGTTTTAGTGGGTTCAGACCCTGAACCATCCTTCTCTTTTTGGTCAGTTGAGTGCCAGTGCTGCAGCAAAGAAGATGTAACTATGTGGTTAAGGATGGCAAGAAAAGGAAACCACAAGTACCCCCACTTCAGTTTGATTTACATAGTCATGGAGTCATGCTCTCAGGTATAGTTTGCCTCTACAGATAAGCTTTATCACCAGAGGTGAATGCCTCCAGCTCAGTCATCCAGCCCAGTCTTGGCTGTGTTCCTGCTCCCCCTTTACTCTCTCTAGGATCTCACAGTCCCGTAAGTGGAGGATGAGACATTTCCACTGGCTGACAAGAGCAACACCCTCCACCACCACCCTTTGGAGAATTAGTTTTCCCTATCAGCAATGCTTCACAGCTAGATCAGTTTAGCATTAAGGATGATAGCACCACCACACTTCTGCTCATTTCCATTTCTGGCTTAGGTACCTAGGGTCCAGTTACATAAAATTCATCAAATAACAACATCTCTCTCATCAGCCTGGCCCTACTAAGCCTATGACTCAAAAATTCATAGAGTAATAAGAATTCAGATACAAAAATACTGGACAGCTAATGTAGGGTCAGCCATGCAACCTCAACAGCCAGGCCAGATGCTCTGTTTACACAACACAAACCCAGTGCAAGGCAAGAGTCCAATACGTGTGGCGGTCCTTAAGAGTCAAGATTACCAGCAGAATAAAGATTAAGCAGTTTTTCCATGACAGACTTCATCAATCTTTCAGTGCTTCATGATTTTACAGTCACCTATGAAAAAAAATCAGACTTAAAACCAAAGTCTTGAAGTGACACCACAATGGCGATTTGAGTACAGGCTCATCTGGAAACATACACTGATAATTAATCCCTTGTGAGCAAAAATTGGTTTAGTCCTATAACAAGATAATTGAAAACTGTCAATTCCACTCTGATATAATTAAACAACATTAGATCAGTATCCAAAAATAATATTCATTTGGTAGCTAACTGGCACTTTTTGTAATATCTGCCTTCACCTGAAATCTCTTGAGATTCTTTCATTATAGTGAATGCATTAGAAATCTAATTGAAAAATGTGCTTTTCAACAGAGTTTCACTTCATTGTTTGAGATTTAGAAATAAGATTGTGAGTGCAGACTATAATTTGCTGTCTCTGCTATATCAAAATCATTGATCGTGTTTGCTAGAAACACACAAATCAATACAGCACGTATCGATTGCAATAGACTAGAAATATTGAAGCATACTTTTTATCCATAACAGAAAATAAAGCTAATTCAGGTAGCTCAAGAATTACTTTTTTTTTTTTTTTTTAAATAGGATAAATGTTAATGGCAGAGGGAACATACACTTTCAATTCTCTACCAAGGACTGATTTCAATAGTCTATTTTTCTCCTATAAATCTCACTTTTTCTGGTGTTTTTGTATGACAGGCTGCATTGCATGCTTCAGAATATCCAAGTTTGGGAACAACACGTTTTCTGAAGCGCCAAGAAAAAAAGGAATGAGAATATGGGAAAATAAATAATTAGAAATAAAATAGTAAGATCTACAAAGAAGCTGGCATGGGTTCATTCTGGAGCCTCTTATGGAGAATGAAATGAAAATTCTAGAAGGTAAGGTGGTAAAAAAGGAAGACTGAAGCAACAGCTGGGGGGAAAGAGTCTTGTTTTACCTCTTCCTCTCTTTAAGGAGTCAAATGCAGATGAAAGAGGACTGTGTCCAGAGGCATGAGGTGGTAAAGATAAGGAAGTTATTCCAGCTCTTTGAGTGAGTTTTGAATAGTCTGGAAAATGCACAAAACCTCCAGTTCCTCCTTTTTTAACCAAAAAAAGCTTACCCATCCTGATCACAAATATAGTTTCCCTTAAGAAACCAGTGAGGAATTCAAATACAGTGTCACAGTGGCATCTACTTTACTTTCAAATTTCCTTTTCATACTTCAATTGTTTAATTTAAATATACCACCCAATGAACTCAGAAAGTAACAGAACCAACTTACGTTGCTGAGAACTCAAAACAGTAGGTAACATAAAATTCAAGCTATTATGTCATTCTAATTCTGTTTGCTTTACAGAAACCATATACTGCTTCTCAACTATATCACATTTTTCCTACGTGCCCTCTCATAAAATGCATTTACATTGAATTATAAATTTAAAAAAGAATCATTTAAATGTTACTAAGGGATGTTCACTGGTAGCACACAGTAGTACTAAGAGATAGTCCTACATTTTTATTTAAGACTAAAAATATCAGATAAAATATTTTATACCATATGTGATCTGTGGTTAAATACATATTGCCTTCCTTCATAAACAAATATACACAGAAGATTAAAGGAATGAAGTTGAAAGTATTTAATCAGGCAATGTTTAATGAGAAATACAAACATTATTGGGGGAGCGGTATCTGTTGTTTTTATCTTTGGGTGTGCTATTTTCATGGTCACATTTGTACCATTGTGAGATTTTTTGGGGGAGGGGGGGGAATTGTTTATACCATCATAAAAGTTCCCAAAGGTAAATAATCTTTTCTAGAAAAGTTAAGAAATGTCATTTTATCATTGTGTTCACACCAATTATTTCATTTTGCCTTTTGTTTCCCCTGTTTGCGAGTGTTTGGGGAGAGAGGGATGTATACCAGGTATACATACAGTATTTGGACAAAAACTCTGTCTCCTTTACAGGCAGTACCTTTACAGATGTAAAGGGGTCAGGATAAGGTTATGAAGCTATTACCTCATATGCTTTATAATAAAGCTGTTACATAGGATTTTCCTCAAAATTTAAATTAAACAGAATTTTAAAAAAATTAAACATTAGCATTCCTGTGTGATAAGATCAACTAGGCATAAATGTCATGGTTTAGACAAGTTGTAAATCCTAACTGTAAGGACTATACTTCCAACCGCTACAATATTATAATTTGGTTAGAAATTTTTTTTTTTAAATGAAATATCTTCATATTTCATTATAGAAGTTCACAAGTTCACTTTATATGACTATAAATAGCAAACTGTTTACTTCCTCACTTGCTACAAATTAGTATTGAAACTGGTAATGCAAGGTAGAAAATAGCTGGAATTGCTATTTCATAAAATGTCTGCGATACCTGGGACTACACCCAGTGCTCTACTCTGCATTGGCCTAAGTGAATAGTACCACTGAGCAGTAAGGCTAATTCAGTATTTTTCACTTTCAGGCATCAAGTTTCATCTCTATAATCTATAATCAAGCAGTGCATGAAAAACCATTAGTAAGCATGCGATCAGCACAGTAGAACCCTGTCATAACTCAAAACTTGAAATACTTGGCCAAATGCCACAGCAAGTATAAACTGGCATATTAAGCCTTTTTGTCCTCCCTGCTCTTTTAGATTTTCTGTGACTTCTGACCACATTTTAAGCATCCACCATTCTTCACACCCTACACCTCCTAAAACATCATTAGAGCATTTTTAACCAAAAAGGAGAAAAACAAATGGGGGGTGGGGGGGTGGTTCCCCTGTGTAGTTTAGGAAATACAAAGCAAAACTGTGTAATATGTCACCGTAAAATGCATGAAACACATTCATAATACTCACTAAACTGGGCATGTCTTACATGGATCTCATGAACTTCAGACAGAATATCAGTACTGGAGCATTTGCAGTCACTTGTTCAGAAGGACAAATTGAATTGATCTGCATCCATATAATATGGCAACACTTTAAAAAAAGCATTAAGTAGTGGCAACCATAAAAGAATAAATTGTTGGCATATAAATAGTTTCTAGCAGACGGTTAACATATTTGCTATTAGAAATTCCCATGAGGTAGCTACAGAAAATTGCAGCCCTCCCTCCCCAACAGAACAGTGCAAAGTTTTTATGTCACTCTTCAGTTCAATAAAAAGATGTAACTGGTATGTTTGAAAGGAATTGTGGTCAGGCACAGTTTTACTACTTTGATATCATATCATCCTTTCTTCTGTCAGACTGCCCTGTGGAAGAACAGAGGGTTGCAATCATTTCTCCAGGCTTGAAGCACATGAGTCAGACCTATGTCTTTCACTGGAGCTCCTGACCTCGTGCATGAATATGGCCAGAAGTTGGACCAGATGCAGCTGGCTAAGGCTGCTGAGAGAAAACTGAAATATCACCAGAAAATTGTGGAAATCGACCAGAACAGTGGGAGAAAATTATTGTGATGCTTTCCTTTGCCAGCCGGTCCATGATTTCTTGTACAGTACTAACAAAATGTAACAAGAGTACAGAGCCTTGCTCTGAGGTAGAGCAATCGAGATGCAGTGCCATGGCTTCCACCAAGGCAAACTTAATAGGAGCAGTGGTCAGGTGAAAACGATGCAGAGAATATTGTTCCTGTTATTGAGCCGGTGTAATGGATTCCCAACACGACAGATGGAAACCTTCCTCTACCTGGAGTACATACATGATTGGTCTTTTACAACAACTCATAAATGGATAATAAAGAGAAATCCCAGAAAAAGCCTAAGTTTCAACCAAGTGATACGTGTGCACGTGACTGTTCTAGAGAAGAACTAAACTCCATTGCTTTTCATACAGGATCACACCTAAGGGTTTCATTAATTCTTGAGACGCTCCTATTCAAATGGATAGCCATAAATTGTAAGCACTATTTTTTTGTCTCTTCTATTCCTACAAAGAAATCTGTAAGAAAAGACAGTTCCAGTTATGTTCATTGTTACATTTAACCAAGACTGTCACATCAGGAACGGATTACTGTAACATAATCCAGCCAGACCACATGAGGCCAGCTAAAAGCTGAAGCCGGTGCAGAAAACAGCTGCTTAATTTTGCTATATGCTGGCAACACAATACAAATTCTCTGTAGATCGGCCTCTAGCTATACATTGCTTTTCAGATGGCATTTACTGTTTAAAGCTCTAAACAGGTTACCATTTGTTTACTGGCAAATATCCAGCTAAAACTCTAGCTAATATCACACCTCTTTAAAGAAAAAGCCTTAATGATCAGGTGTTTTCCATGAGATATCCTCGACTCCAGAGCTCACTTCTCAGCAGAAGGCAGAGCCTGCCAACTTCACCAGCATCAAATCTGCATTTTTCTCCTTACATGGGAGGGAGTGGTGGCCACAGGGCTTATTATGGAAATTGGGTAAGCATCCTTGCATGAGACTGTCAAGATTTTCCTTGGGATGCAGTGTGAAGATGTAGTGTATTTTTCAAAAATTATCTGGAATCTTTGCCTGTTAGATTTTGAAAAGGAGTAATGTCAAACATATTCCTCACTAATGCTCCCTTCTTGCTTCTAAAAAATATTTCCATTTCTATCAGGACAAAAAGCTACTTTTTTAAATTGCCTGCATAAAATGACTGTACAGACATGAATTTATGATAACACAGGGAATTTTCCCAGACAATCTGATTATCAGGAAGAACATCAAAAGATTACTTATCTCCAAATATGACCTCAGCATAAATTTAGTCAACCACAAAAAATGAGGATACTGTATTTTTTGAACTTGCTCTATCTCCCTCTGACAGTCTCGAGTCTACCAAGAAATTGTGCAACTTCTTCATAGTTAATCCTTTCTATGATGCCAAGATCTGCAAGTTTAGAATCAGCTTTTATACAATTATTAAATATCCCTTTATTAAGCAGTTTTGTGACTTCCTAATATAAAAGGCATACAATTGCACAACTCCATGATTTGCTATCACAATAACTGGAAAAGAAGTTACTTAAATATTTTGGAGAGTTGGCTCCTTTCATTTACTGGAAGTGAACATTTGACTTCATTCTAAATAAAACATTGTAGACAATGTCTTCATCTACTTATGCAAGTAAATAGCAGCTAGTCTTATTTGAAGAGTTACAAAGAAATCATTTATGGGGAAAAATAGTATTATTAAAATGTCAACGTAATTTTAAAAACAATGTCTAGATCAAGACCATTCATAGTATTTCTAGGACTATAATCCCCACAGAAATGTTAGTTTGCAGTTCTCCACTGTAAGACACCACCATCTCCATGCTCTGCCCCCCAAGTGTACATAACAGGATGTGAAAAAAGCTGGACACAAGGACACGTGCATGCGTGCACACACACACACGCACACACACACACTACCTCTGCTCTTCATCAATACCCACTGTTGGTCTTCTCACCAGTACCCAAAATGAAATCTTTCAATCCTAGAGAACACCATAGGAAGGAAAGTGTCCCAGCTACTTCTGCTATGGCACACGTGACATTTTGGTCTTCTTAAAATGGCTCTCAAACATTTCCGCAGCTTCATGAGAGAGCAACAAGAATGTTTTCATCTTGCCTATAACACCACTTCTGACAGAGAGCAAATCAAAAGTCTGCCCAAGTTTGCTAGGATTGCTCATGACAAATCCATCATATCATAACCTGTTTTGCTGGTACTGTCTACTGAAACTCAGTAAGTTCAGTTATTTGTCTGCCTTCGAGGGAAAGAAGAAAGTAATCCAAAATGTTTTCAGGGGAATTTGGAATGTACACTGAATATCAGCATACCTCAGACCAGCTATGGGAATAACAACTTCTTTAACTCTGCAGTCTTCAATTTACCTTGAAATTAGCTGTCACTCTATCATCACCTCAGTCTCTCAAAGAGAGTTTTAATGAGGAGTCTAACCTGTCCCCAGTGGTAATCTACTGTCAATTCTGAACTGTCAAAAAAAAAAAAACAAAAAACAAAAAAACCCCAGTACTACCATGACCATGCATTTCAAAGTAAAAATTAAAAAAAAAAAAACCACACCTCAAAAGAGAGTACAAATTTAAAAATTTAAGAACAGAAATGAAATTATTATTTTCTGTTTCCTCCTTAGTCTACACAGCTCTAGAAGTACAGTGAACAGAAATGGAATTTCTGTTGAATGGAGGCTTTAGAAGGATCGTATCTTCCATATATTTATTTAAAAAATAAGTAAAGAATTGTTGAAAAAGCGTAACAATCCTTTCTCAAGAAGCTATAAAGTTAAAACTTTAGATTCAGGGTAACACAGAGCTTCTGACCTCTATGTCCTTGTTATAAAGAAAAGTACCAATAACATCGTCAAACTCGAATAAAGACAGTAGCATGAAAGGTCTTCCAAGCGTTATGAAAACACTTAACTGTAATAAGATACAGTGCTGTGGTAATCTGTTAGCTGGGACGAGGAACTATTCTCTGCCATACTAGCTTTTAAAACAGAAGACAAGGTTTTCTACGTACTGCCTGGTTTAAATAATTACCTTTGTTACAAAAGTCTTTTGCTTACTTCAACTTTTTATTTACAAGAAACTAAGGAAATAGAAACTTTGAAATAAATGAAAATATATCAGCTTCTGTCTCTCTTTCACCACAGAAACAGAATAAGATATTAGTCCCTACTCTATAAAAATCCCTGTAAGTCCATAAGCAATTTCTGTTACAGTAAGAATACGTGGGTTTGGTAAACTAAGGATGCAATTTACTGGGTAACAACACGATGCAATTAACATTGGCTGCATTGAAATAAAAAGTTTGGTTCTACCCACTTTACCAAGCAATACAGGTCGTTCCAAAGAGCTGACCGCTCTGTAGTCTTTAGTTAGAGTTTACAGACGATGATCACTTTATTCATTTTTCCAAGCACTGACAAAAGTATTGAATAGCACAGGATCAAGAATCTATCCCTGTAAGCGAGACATCAAAAAAGCATATCTGTACAGTGAATATTCACTCATTTTAAATGAATGCTGAGTTACCTGTAAAATTCTACAAGGCTTTGTGCTGGTATGTGATTTATTTTTTTCTTAATTTAGATGACAAAAAAAAATTAAAAATTAGTTTAATATCAATATTATCTTTCTCCACCAAACATGTAAACTTGTCAAAAAAACCTCATTAGTTTAACAAGAATCTATTTTCCAAGGTCAGTCAAGACTGATTTGATGAGGTTTCATTTTTATCCGTATGTTCTCTTTATTGAGAGTATTTTGTATTTGACAGTGACATTATTATCATGACAAACTGGAAAATAACTGATGCGTGCTGAACCTTTGCTTTTTAAATACTGATTGAACATTATCTTTTGTCCAGTTTTCAAAAGTTCACCACTCAAAGACCTGGCAACCAGCATTAATATTCCTGACACCATTTTGTCCTGTCAAATCCAAGTTGTCAGGTTATGGTGATAAAAAAAATAGTGTGGCATAAAAATAAAGCAAATACAGAAAATGTGGCTTGTTGGGTTTTTTAAAGGTCACACTGGTTTTATGTAATACTCCCTTGTTTATAAATATAATAACTGCTAATATTTTAGCCAACAGCTCTGTATTTTCATCCAGAGACCAGCTTACTGTAGCAGACATGTACATGATTCCTGGGAAACAACAAAAGTAAAGTAATTTATTTGTTCACTTTCCCACATAAAAATCAAATGCAGATCATTTCCACCAATTGACCATAAAATCCACATGTTATTAATCAGCTGCCCCCTTGCTAGCGACCATTATACATTGTTTCTGGGAAAAAAGTGTACAACTGCAGTTCCTAATGCAAATTATTATAGCTATCCACTGAAATCAGCAAAGCTATCTGAATTTATATCGGTTAAAGATTTTTCACATGATATGGAGATAGCATATTAAGAGTACAAAAATGACCAGTGCACATATAAGGATAAAGATTTAGAGTGATCGCTATAATTTCATCCCTCTGTTAAATATCCATCCTGTATCATAATGTGAACCATTTAAAAGATTTTTAAAGCATTTGAAAGGCATAAAATTTAATTTCACTCTGTCAGGGAGTTTCAATTCTTATTCCTATGAACGTGAGTTCCAATACAAGTAGGTATATCAGAATTCTCACCTTAAGTTAATTTTCCCCCTAAATCCACTGCCAGAGGTTAATCATTTGAGTCCTGTTCATCTTTTTCCAGCACACTAATAAAATGCAACTTCAGAAATCTTATATAGAAATAATCTTTCAAAATTAAAAGATTTGTGAAAAACCCTGACATTGAGAATAAGGAGAACTATTGGCTATTTTACTTGCAGGCATTTTTGCAATGAGACTCAGTAGGTGTCAATCAATTCTGATTTCAAATCAAGATAACAAATTAAATTTTATACAATATTTAACATTTTGCAGCAAAAGACACTGATGGAAGAGGTGTAAAATGGAGAAAAAAGCCAGCAGCCCAAACTAGGTGTACCAATATAGTCAGAAGATGATGTTAAGGTTGTGTCTTGTAAGCAAAGCAGGGTTTGGATCAGGAATTGGTAGAACAAAGTAACCATTTCAAGCCAGATCTCATTGCTTTGCTCACCGATACAGAGAAAAAAACACTATTCCCTTCTTTTAAAGAGTGTTTGAAAAAGCATGAGGAGTTCCAGAGCTAGGCAGACAGATCATCAGGTTTCTATTTTGATAGAATAGGATTAACAAATCATCGTTTAAGAACAGCTATTCTAGGTCGAACCAAAGGTCGATGTACAGCACAGTATCACGTTTCTGACTGGTCCACACCAGATTCTTTGTGAAAAGGCGTAGTAACAGCACAGAAATAGACAGATCTTTCCATTGATATATCCATCCCAGCACCCACCAACCTCTGCCTTAGGAATTTCCTGAGCCAAAGGCTGTATTAATCTTAAAAATGACAGTGACTTCTTTTTCAAATCAGCAGATCAGCAGTCACGTCAGTCTAAGACATGACAAATCTGATGTTATCTTCTTCCCTCAGGCCTTACCTTTTGATCACCCAACTTCTTACATGCAACTAACAGTACAACAGCAACACAGCATTAGAAACACAGGATGAAATGGCTCCCACAGCTCCACCCAACTTAGAGAAGACTGATGAAGTAGAAAGATCAGATCAGACCAGCCAGATGGTATCTCTGATGAGGGAAAATACTCCAAAGTCCAAGGTAACAACTGTCAGGGCAGACCTGCCAGCCTGTAACTTGTCTGTAGCTACCCAGCATCTTGGATCCCATACATATGGACCAATGAAGAGCTTTACTCATCCTCTTATACTCTCTCTTTTTCCCTTTTTCTGTCTCTTTTTTCCACAGGAGGGAAAGTGAGGATCAGGCACACAAATGAGTTGCTATACTTCAGCATAGCTCCACCACAGCAGCTCTGTGCAATTCCTCCCTGCCCCAAATGTCAGGCGAACACAGCTGCTTAATGCTCTTCAGGGGATGCCTGCAGTAGCTGCAGAGCACAGCCAGCACCTGGCCCACGCCTCGAGGCTCACTTGGGTGCCTGCACCCTTACCCTGAACTCACAGCCAGACAGCAGAGCTACCCTTCACCCAACAGGAGCTGCTCAGCCGCCTGAGACCTTCAAAACAACCCACGTCTCTAACAGTGCAGACTCAAAGTCCATCAAGCCTTTTAGCCTGTCTCCAAAAGTCGCCAACAGCAGGACACAAGGGAAGAATACATGAACAAGACAAGCTTGGGTGAAGCTTTTCTATATGCTCTCCAAGGCTTCGCTGATTTGCTTCTTAAGGACATTGCAAGCCAGAGGTGGTATCTTTATACTTTCAATGTTTTTTTCTTCCATAGTTTTAACCAACATAAATAATCACAGATCTAATAATTCCACTGTTATAGGAACACAGAAACAAGAGATTCAGTTGTGATTAGATTCCTTCTGTACCATGCAATCTTATTTACTTATTTGTAAGTAAAAATAATTAAAAATATTCTATAGCATCTCAGAATCTCATAAATCTCTTGGTTTGTTTGGTATAGTAACCAAGCCAGGGAAGATCTCCACATTGAAAACACTGAACTAAGTGCAAAATTTTACTCCTTTTTTAAAGGACTTTGTTAAAACCATTGTGATAAGATCCAAAGCTTGTTTTGTGTGAAATGCTAGATAAAATGCAACTTTGACTGGAACTCGGGGCCTTTTCTCACTGATCTGATCTCTCTTTACCTGAAGGTAACTGGAGAATAGGAAAAGGCCACCTATCCTTCTGCCTTTCTTGCTCCTTTTCCCCCAAGTATGTCAAATAGTTGGTTTTCTACTCTAACCTCAAGAACAGTTAGCATTTTCCTAATTAACATAGAGAAAAAGCATTGGCGTCAAACATACAAGAGTTTATTTTTTCAAGTTCAATGTTGAGGAAACATCAATCTTTTAAATGATAACAGTATTAAAAAAAAAAAAAAGGTAAATAATTGCATTAACATGATTAGATCACAACATACTGACCCAGATCAGCTTAATTTACACAATGTTAACAGGCCATTAGAGACACCAGAGTTTTGATGTGAACTAGTCTTACCCCTTTCAAATTGTTTAGTAACAGCACAAGAACAGTCTCTCTCTTAACAAAGCAGTTTCTGGAGGCAGCATTTAAACACCAGTCATGTTATTTGAAACAATTCAAATTGGCCTGCAAGAAGTTGACATAGTCCCTTTTTAATAAAGACAAATGAGCTTGAAAACTAATCTATCAAAATGGATTGTGTTTAATCAAAAATGGAAAAGTCTCCATCAACAACAACATCCCTTTAAAGAAAGCCAGAAAGTCCGCCAGCTTTTAAGTCATGCACAGTAATCTACTGCATCCGGATTTCCAAGGACAGTCCCAACTCTATAATTACGCAGTAGTCACAACTAGTTTTCCTGACAAAACCGAGCCTACACAGAAATACCAATTATAATAATTTTGTATTGAGATTAATCTTTACTGTGTTTTCTAATGCTAAACCAAGCAAATTTCAGAGAAATACCGAATGCCAAAAGGGACAAAAACATGAACCATTAAATCCTAGATCATGTCACACATGATCAACATTTCCTGTTTTATAGCTCAGCTTCCACTGAAAGTCAATGATACATTTTAAATGATAAGAAAGAAGAGACCCATTAAGTCTTATGTCACTTCTGCGACAACATACTTTTTAAAGGGCAGAAATAACTCCATTGCACCCATAAAATTCATGAGGGATTTTGCTGAAAATTTCTACATCATGTCCTGTCTGGACTTAGCTGCTAACACTGTCTTCACAAAAGCAGTTAGCTGATACCAAACCATGGTAAAGATAAATTGGTAAGTTTTTATATCTTGCTTTATCTCCATGTACTGGTTTCTTGACACACACAGGGTAGCATTTACCCAAAGAGTAGAAAGCAGTTACAAATAATGCTAATATTATTTACATGATGGATTTTCTGATAATCCAGTAACACTGCAAGAAGAGAAAATAAACGCTGTAGTGAAATGTCTTCTTTATTTTGTTTTGAACCATATAAAAAGTCCCCTTTTTTAGCCACACTCAAATAACCTTTGGACTGCCTTTTCTGCTTTTTTCAATCCTTTCTAGCCCATAGGAGATACTACTGCCTACAGATCTGTTCTGCTTGCAACAGCGCTTTCCTGCAGCCAGCAATTCCCACAGGATGCATTTCTGTAAGTGTGGTATTACCAGGCTCATTCAGACAGACACATGAGAAAGTCATTTAGATCCAAAGAGAGCGCCAGATCTTTCCTATAAGAGCAGCAATACTAAAGCTGTTTATGAAGTTTTAAGTATCACAATGGCTCTCTTTCTCTTCTGTGAAGAAGATGGTGTATTTCAGCTGAAAAAAACCCATCGATTTAAAGTCCTTGGGAATTCTTCTGTAATAAACCCACCACTCAAAGAATATCATTCATCATCCTAGCTTTCACTCTACATAAGACAGAACCGATGGAAAATCATAAACATTACTTTTAAAAGCTTAACTATTTATTTCACTGCCGTTGGCCTATTAAAATTTCAACTCTCTATTTGCCTGGAAATAAGTAAAAAACAAATACTTTTTCTATCTAATTCCAACAATCTTTTCAGCTTAGGCACTGCCAGATCCTTATATTCAAACGAGTTCCAGAAATCCCAAAAAGCACTCATTTATTAAAAGAATTTTATTTGAAGTATTTTGGTGTGATCCAAAAGCTATTTAGCTTAGACAGGTAGGCTGTTGGCAACAACTGTTGAAGCTTAAAATACAAGATATCAGGCAAGGAGTTTGCCTCACATTAGAAGACATAAAAGGTAATTGCTTCTTTTAACTTACCAACTACTAGAAATATATCTGAAATAATTCTTCATGGATGAAGTCCATTAATACAAATAACTGCATAACAAAATTCTGTTTACAGGGTGTCTTTTATATCACATGATAGTTATAAATGGGTGAACCCTAGCTCAACTTTTTTAAACAGTGTATTTTCTATCCTTTATGCTTTTGCATAAAAAAGTCTTCAAACTTATTTCCCAACTACTCAGTCACAGAACCACAGAGCACTCAAAAAATGAAATGCGTAAGAGTAAATTTGGGCAATGTTTCAACCTCAGAATGCAGCGGTAAATAAGCACATTTTCTTCTTCTGCTACTTCTTTCTCAAAAGAAGCTATCAATGATAGCTGCCTTGGCAACAAGACGCAAACACATAACATCACTGATTCAAAGAGCTAATCAAAGACAGATGTCTCAAGAGACTATCAGAGCAGCCTTCTGCATTTTCAAGCATGTCTTACTTTTCTACAAATAAAAATATCCCCATAGCTAGGAAATCCACTGGCATTCTGAAAATAAAGACACAATTCATTTTCCAGTGCATCTTTCTATATTTTAATTACAGGTTCTCTCCCAGTTTGAGAGAGAGAGCAGAAGCATTTGTCACAGCCATATGGAAGCATGAGAGAGCAAGAGTGTTTTCGTGGGACATACTTTTAAAGTAGTTTTCATTCCACTTCCAAAGTACACTAGCGCCTCTGTAAGATGCTGAGTGCCTTAACTTATAATGAACACATCAATATTTTCAAGTGATTTCAGAGTGTTCTGGCATAAGATCAAGCTTCATGACAATTATAAAGGTCTTCTCTTAGGGATTCAAAGTTCACAGGTTCACATATACTCTTCTGTATAACCCACACATACAGAAGTCATGTGATCTATAAGATTCCAGTTTCATTTTACCTAGACAATGCATCCTACATCAAGTAAAAACCCCAAGCAATCCTGATTTCACTTACCTTTCTTTTGCATAACAACACATTCAAGTTACACATGTGCAACTGTGATTATTGAAAGCTTTTTATAGCTTAAGACTATGGTGTATGATTATTTAGCAACACTATAATAGCAGCAGTGCTAATTAATTCATTCTAACCTATAGCAAAACAGTATGAACAATGCTGCCAGCATTAACAATTATTCCACAGTGTACATCTCACACTGAACATATTTGCATCGTGCTGAACGTAATTCAAATAGAACATCTCCCAGAACACAGAAGAGCTAAGGCAGATATGTGGAGGTAGACTGACTTACCAAGACAGAATGACACGTGAGAGGATGCCGGCAGCTTCCGGCAACAAATCAGTGTGGGAAAAATTCAAGTTTAGTTCTCCATTTGTTCCTAAGCAGCAATGAGTACATTCAGATCTTGTCCCTGGATCCCATGAAATCAATGATGGGACTCCCGATGACTGAATCTCACGTTACTGGAATCTCAACACACAAGGTTCAACATAAGGCCACACAGTGGGAATGGATATCCAAGTCAAACAGCACATACATGCCTGGGCACGTGGTCCTGGGACAGGCTTGTGCCTCGGCACATGGGAGCACACAGCAGGGCAAGGTCCCTGGAGCCCAGATGCGGCTGGAAGTTGTGCCTTCCAACAGGACAGCCCTCCAGCTGCACAGCAGCACCTCCTCCAGGACCCTGCACAGGATGCATCAGTGGACTCCCTAATCGTGTCTGTATCTAGCACAAGGGGTACGAGAAGATTAATATTACACTGTAAATGCAGGAAATGAATGAGCCTCAGTGGTGAAGCATGGAGCAGATGGCAAAACAGCATGCCCTGACACATGAGACTGGAAGGTCCACCTCAGGGAGGTCAGATTCTGAACCCTATTTTGGGGGGTTTGGAGACCCCCTGAAGACACACACAGTGTATTACCATTGGCGGTAGCCCCTGTTGCTTGTCTTTTGTCAAGAAAAGGCTGTGCTCAGTCCTGAGGAGAAGAAAGCCTGTACAGGTATAATCCAGTCTGCCAAGGCCAATCTTCCTAGAGTAAAATTTTTGAACGCGTAGGCAAAAACAGAAGCTGCAGAAATCACCCGTACCTCTCAAAATTCAGAGAGAGTAAGTCAAGTGGAATTGCAAACTCATCTGCAATCTGGGCAGAATGGTAGATAAACGTCACTATGCAAAATTATCATTGAGTTTTAAAAATCTTTCAGGCATTCTGGATATAAAAATATATTGGTTTTCTTTCCTTTTAGACTTAGTTATAAAATCAGTGTTACTGGGAGAAGAGCAAAGCTGACTAAACAAAGCTAGCTGCAGTTTTTAAAAAACTTTGTACGATCCCATGGTCAGATCTTTTACTGTATCTTTTTTTCTGAGAACTCAGCTTTGCCTGGAACAATAAATCAAAGCCACTGTGCCTCATTATCTAAACTCCAGTATTTGTCATTACATGAATTTAATCAACGTCATTTGCTTGCATGAGCTAGAACAGCCACTTGCCCTCCCTCTCGAACATCCTCCAAATTCTCTGCACAATTTTGATTCTAAAGAGTGGCAAGAGCAGAGCATTCATATACTCAGGGCTTCTCATTTGCTGAGTGATGAGTACTTTTGTTAGTAGCACTGTCATGACAGGTTAAGGTGGATGGAGAAAATATATTTACACAATTTGTGTGGTTACAGAGATACGGTATCTCTCTGGTCTCGTACCCATATACAGATTTGCTTTTGTCTTTCTGACACAAGAACATGCACTATGATTCATTATCTACTGATACCACCTGCAGCAGCAGGGGCCATTGTGAGACATCAGCAAATCTACCTAAATTCAGCCACTTCCAAGAAGATGCAAGTATTGCAAATAAGAACCATTAATGTTGTACAAGATCCTGCTGTTACAGAGTATTTTTTGTTTCCAGGTTCTTATAGTCTCTAATTTTGTGCAATGACAAGATATCACAAGGACAGTTAAATAAATAAAAGATAGGAAGCATATCCAGTAATGTCTTCATTAAGTCAGTAAGTCTTTTAGAGAACTGTGTAAAGTTAGAGTTAACAAGGAAAACACATTTTTCAAAATTACAGTTAACACAATTACCCCAAATTGCTTCTATTTTTTTTTTAAACCTTGTTGTTCATGCATGCTGAAGATGATGGTACAAATCTTGCTGTAATTCTCAGCAGCCACTGTTAATTCATCTCAAGTATATTCTTTTTACAGGAGATGGTTAAATACACTTATTCCTGTTTTAACAGATACAAGGATATTAAAACAACAAGCTGAATTCTTCTCTTGGTCATTCCTGCCATCAGTCAGCTGTAGAGTCAGCCTAGTTACATCATCCAGGTAATGGTACAAATTTTGGTCCTGAGTGTCACTGCTGGCAAACTGACAGAATGGGGGCAAACTGGTGAAGTGCTGCACTAAGCTTTACCACTGGACCTTGTTTTCAGAATTGTGGCTTTTCAGTCAGATGAACTGGAGCTTACATGAAAAATTACTAGCTGATTGTCTGATATGTCTAAAAAGTTACGTTAATGAAACAAAATTGCTATGGAATGAGAAACATAATGATCTTGTATAACTAAGACAGCAAATGCTGTTGGACTTATATCTGTCATTGGTCCAAATCCACTGCAAAAATTCCAACACTATCATTATATTCTCAAGACAAGCCGCTTCTTCAGCCAATATATAACTTTTTATAAAACTATAGACATATTTCTCTTTTTAAGACAAAAGAAAATACAGTCAACACATGCATCATTAATTATAAAATTTAGGAAAGTGAAATCTCTCATTTAGAGAGATGCTCATTTCAGATTTATGTCATTTAAAGTATCACCAGGATGATGGATAATGTCTCAAGTTAAAAAACAAAAAAACACACACATAAAAACATTTTAAAAGTTGGAAGTTTAAAAGCAAAATAAGTGATTCTATGCTGTTACGTGTTTCTCACTATCAGCCAGTTTATGGAATTTTACCTCATATTCTGTAAAGTATAAAAGCAAACATGACTCTTCAAAAGATTAGACAGCACAAATGCACACAGAACAAGTTGCTGTTTTAAATACAGATTTTTTAAATTTGAGTACAAGCTTATTCAGTAAGGCTGCAACGACTACAGAATGAGAAACATGTCAGCATTACTTAGTCTATTTGATTTCTGCATAGCAGATGAAATTGATGTTACAAACAGCAAACAATTTGTGCACCTCCCTCCCTTCTTTATTATCTTCCCAGGCTAGAAGCCCAAACAGGTAAAGTATTTTTCACCCACAACACTGAAAGAACATTGACAAACCAGTAGGCTGACACTTCACTATTTCTGCCTATACCAATACAACATATAACCACATCCTGTCTATTTACATGATGAGCGTAGACAACTCTGACTTCAGTGATCTTGTGATGCATAGAAATATCCATCAATGAGTGGATGTCCAATTCAGTTTCCTCTGAAAATTGAGTGAAACCTTGGCCTTGATGATAATGGAAGAAGAAAGATGAATTTTATACTTGTGAGTACAGGCAAAGCACAAGGTTCGTTGACAGATTGAAAAATGTTCTGGTGGAATGGGAGATGGAAGGGAGCTTTAATCCTGCGGTTTTTCTATTTTAAACTAGAAAAATACCCCCAAATTTCCAAAAGCGATTATAAAAGCCTTAATAACAGCCCACAATGACTTTAAATTCAGAAGGGAGATATGTTCAAATCCATCATCTGCAGTATCTACGGCATTAGGGACACATCTGAACACACACATTTAAAATTTCAAAAAGCCCACAACCAGCACAGGAAGTTTCAAAGGATCTATAAGAAGTGGTGCAAATAATTGATGGTTATAGGCATGAAAAATCTAGTCAATATTTATACAATCAAGAGAAAAGGAGTGGGTATGGGGAAAAAAGAATTTAAATCAGTAAGGCAAATTAGATGAGCTCCTAAAGGAAATACTGCTGGATCTGACTCTGCCAGTCAATCAACATCTAACTACCCAAGGACAGCACAGGAACTTCCAGGGCGGGTGTGTAGGGAGATGCAAACGAGAGCTATGACAAATCATCATGCCTGTCGATCGCAGAGTTCTTGCACCTGGCTCCCCACTACCTGCTGTCAGCTGCTATTAGGGAATAGCTATACCCACTGCCATGCCAAGAAACTGACTAAATCAGACTTTGTCAGCTTCGGGTAGCTATGGTACAAGCTAAGTGATCTCAAGCCAGCTCACAGCATATCAGCGCTAAAACCACTTCGTGACTGCTGCTCACCCGTACTAAAATACAGGGTAGCGGATCAATTGGACTACGATCCTGACCCAGTATGACTGCTGTTCCCTTCTCCATCTTATTTCCACAACAAACTTAGGAGTGGTTTTAATGAAATGGCACACGCCAAAAAAACTTTAACATCACAACTACAGTGTTAATAAAACAAAAATATATATACTCATATACTGGGGAGAGAACACACTTTTTAGGACTAAATTTCATGTAGGTAGGTATCATTTAATTGAAACCCACTGAAATGCCTACATGTGACAGAAGTTGTCTCACCTTCTGTTGATACTTAGACTATAACAGCTATTCTAGCTTTATAGGATACCTTAAACAGACAAAGTTACCCTCAATTTCAGAGCGGCTGTTATCTCAGCTGCTTCAGAGCAAGTCAACAGTAACACCACATATATGTGGTTCCCCATCCTATATTCAAAGAGCATGGTATTTTTTAACAGACTATCAATCTACTCCAACGCCATTCTGGAAGGAAAACAATTTTTAGCCTTTTCATCTATTAAACATGTTAAACAAGTCTCAGAGCTGATTAATAATCCTGCCACACAGAATTCTAGCTCTGCTCACAGCCAAAACAAACAAGCAAAAATGCTTTAAGCAACCCCACTGCAGGTCATCCTAAAGACAAGGATAGAACAGTTTGCTGCCAACAGCATTACAAGCAGTTATCAGGCTTATCCTCTTCAATTAGAGCCTTTTAAAATTGCTGATAGAGGATGTAAGTGTTTTTCATTTACTACTCAGATCTTTACTAAACGTCTCCATGACCTTATTTCATGCTGGCTTTTTCTAAACATAGAAGGTGCCTCACCCCACGTACTTTTGTGCATGTACACCAATTGCCACAACCACTAAAGCTTTTTATCATTTCTATTTCCAGTTCACTTCCATAAGGGTGCCAGAAGAGAGACTGATGTATATCACATGTCAGAGACCATTAGCTTTTTAAGCACTGCATTTTGTGGATATGCTCTGAGCAGCATTAGGCAAAGTAATGGTAATTAAGTCCCTGGCCACCTGGATCTTTTTCAGTTCTTCACAGCACTATCACAGCTCTAGACCTCAACCAGAGGGAGGGGGAAAAAAAAAAACCAACTTAAAAAAAAAAAGTGAGAGTTGCACAATAGCCTACACTACCCTGCCATTTATTTCTCCAGACTCTTTTCTGTCTTATTACTTCCAGCTTAGCATGACGGAAAGAGGGTCAACTGAACAAAAAAAGTATACGCACTTTCCTCCCTCCCCTCACCCCACCCCGGGGCCACTCAAGGCAGTAACTTTGAAAAGCGTAAGCTTCTAGAAATCAGGGCTGAATTAACCTCCTTAAAAAATAGTCTTTTGTCTTCCCTACACCCCGCCCTCCAAGAACAAAGCTTTCTTTCCTACCACACACAACCAAATTATTACAAATTCTACCAACCATTTCTTGGTTTAGAAGCTTCTACCCCATTTTCTACACCTGGTGTTGTTATACTAGAAGCAGTTTGTAAAACAGATGGTGCATACAACAACTAAATGAGGGGACCGGAATTATACCACAAGCTCAGTCTGAAGTATTGTAGTCTTATGGTCTTACTTTCACCACACCAAGCTTTGTTAGCAAAAGCTTATATTTTAATTGTAACGGTGTTGCTCTAATTTCAAATCAGACAGGATGGCTAAAGCCTTGTTTCATGGTCTGGTACAATATCCTATTGCTCTTGAAGGTAACTATTGTGACTAAAAATTAAGATAATTGCTATGGAAAATTATCTCCCCAAATTATAACTCAATGGGGAAATAACAGGAAATAACGAAACCTGAAAAATCACATTAGACAAAAATTACTTCCTGTAAAGACACAACTTTCATTTGGTGAAGTAGAGAGAGAGAGAGAGAGAGTCTTCTCTGACTGTTTATCACCTTCATTCTAGGAGTATTGCTGCAACATTTCTTCCCATTTTATTAAAATTTTTACTATTTTTTCTTTAATTTCTATTTACACCATTACTTCCAAAGCTAATGCACAGTGGTTGCCACTTCCTCTGTAATCTTGACTTAAAGAAAGAACATCTAGTTAACCAAACATAGTGAGAATCTCAGCAGCAGTATAGAACTATTTCTGCAAAATTAAAAAGATACAACCTAAGACGTAGGCTCATATTCGCAACTGTTCTTATTCCAATTATTTTTACACTTATTCATTGCTACATTGTGGAAACAAGCAGCAGAACGTGACTGCTACACTGTGCAGTAGGAGAGGTGATTTAGTCCTGATTGCCCCCATAGACCTCTTCCGAAAAAACAGCTATATGACTGTTCCCTATTAGCCTTAATTTTCTTCCTTAGAAGTAATATTGGTCTGCTACACAAGAAAACCATAAAGATTCATTGCTAAATCTTCAAGTTCTTCTTGAGCCTTATCGGAAGTACTATGCAAGTGAAAAGCATTATTACCATTTAATAAACATGCCAAAATCATAGGCAGAGACAAATGAAAAACAAGAAGGTCAACTTCAGATTTTCTGCTTACTCCTACTCTTTCAAGAGTAGCAGAATTGACAGGAGAACAAGAGATACCAGGCAGACAACCCTGTGGTCCCAGACCAAGTAAATGAATTGTTAAATAACCCCAAGACCTTCCCTACCTTTCCTCGCTACAAAACAACCTTCTGACTTTTTTCCCCTCCCTGTACTTACAAAATACCGCCCTTCCTCAAAAGAGCTAAGACACAGAATGAAAGCTATGCCAGAAATTAGTCTGCATCATGGACTTTTTCTAGTGCTGTACTCAACTCCAGGGGTCAAACAGCTCTGCCCTGTTAGCTGACACTGGCTCATCCAGGCTTCTGCAAGGCTGTCTAACAAACCAAAGGGAGCCATTTTGGCAGGAAGCATGTGCGGGCACCTGAATCTTTCTAATGTCTTGGTTACTGGATCATCACAAAAAAAGGGAGTTTAAAATGCTGAAGTCAAAGTATGTAAACAATAAAATCCAATATTCAAATAAATCTTGGCTCTTTGCTATGCTGCACGAACCAGTGCTTAGTTTTCTCCTAATACATTTAGCTTTTCCCATTTCCTTTGGTTTTAGGTACTGCAAAAGCAGAGGCTGACCTTAGCTTATCTAGCTCTTGCTAGATAAGACAGCTCCTCAGAATCAACAATATATGTTAGGAAACTGATCATTCATGTCCTCTGAAAACAAATATGAAGGTCTACCAGAATTAGTTTTGTTATGCCCCTGTGGAATACACTGCAAAGACAGTACAGAAAAATTCATCTGAAATTATTTAGGTAGTAACTGAGCACAGTATTTCTGATGATCACAAGTTGGTTCTTAACAGCTGTAAGTGTGAAGCTTTCAATGGCTTAAAATTACACACAGAGAGAACAGGAGAGAGGACACACCATGTCCATATTCCCACCAAATAAAACTTTATCAACAGAAATACTAAATCAATAGCACTTTAGATAAACAGATAATCACAAATCTCATGTAATAGATTTAAGGATGGCAATAGTCAGAGAAAAAGGTTCCGATATAGTTTGGTGAGCACGAACATACCCCTCCAACTCTAAAATAAAAATAAAAGCGTCAAGACGACTGACATAAACACAATTGTATGTTGAGCACCTAGGCTTAACCACTGTTTTTTCAGTTATAATGATTTCTGGAAATTACAAGACTTTGGAAACTATAAGCAAAAAGAACTATCAAAATGAAAACATTTTTGCAAAATAGTTTTCTGGGCCATGACTGAAAATAAATTTTGTCAGTACTGGCCTGGTCTTCAATTTACCATAAACGCACAAGTTTGCATGAGACAAGGTAGCAACGTACATTAGGTTTGAATTACACAAAGAGCAATGATGGATGAACAGACACTTGCTTTTGTCATCTCCATTAAGAGAACTTCATGGCCTTCTAATCATAGGGAAACTGAACAAGCACATCCAGAGTTAATTAGATTAGCAAACCTGGCATCAGAAAGCAACTTTCCTTACCTTTAACAACTCTTAACTTGCTCATAACTTTACTCTTAACTTTATCCTAGTATTTCTTTTGACTTTCTTGATACAAATCACTTTCATTTCCCTGCTAACATAGATTACTAAGTTAACTAGTGAATCCTAAGTAAGAGTAACCTACTGAAAGTGCTGTTAAAGAATATCTTGACCAGGCAGACATATCTTGTCTTCAAAGCTCTTCTCAGAAAACATATGCTACCTGATGCCTATAAGATCTGTGGGAGTAATGTGAAGATCAAATATACTTTTTCCAGTCATATCATTAAGTGAGACTATTTCCTTCATCTTGCACTTAAAAAGATACCCAAATAGATTACCATAATTTAGTATTCAGACTTTACAAAGGCCAAGTGACACTGCTCAACTCCCAGTTCTCTTCTGCCTATGCAGATACATACCAACACCCCTTTAACAAGAAGGGTTTTTTTAAGTGGCACTAATACCCTTTATGTTGAAAAGAAACTCTTTCAAAGCATTGAGTGGAATAAAAAGTAAGTACTGAAAACTTAGAAGAACAAGTAAAATATATTTAAACTGTGATAGGAGGAATAAACAAAGGATTTTAAAGAGACCAGGGCACTTTGTCTCTTGAGGGCTGTACCTCTGCAATTTACAGCAGCCTCCTTACTTCTTCTTAAGTTAAAAATAAAATCAATTATACCAACAGCCTAAACAGACAACCGGTCTTTTGGTTAAAACTGTCTGTGGGTACACAGAGACTAGCATACAACATCAAACTTCTATCTCTTCTTCACTTTAATTTCAACTTCACAAACCTCAAAAAAAAAGTAGAAGAAAAAAAATTAGTCTGACATATAAAAGATGCAGGTTTCCAATGTATATGGATACTGACTTTCCTCCTATGCTAGACTTATAGCTCTACGCTCACTTAGACCTGCTTTTACTCTGTCATTGATCTGTGGCAATTCTAAACTGACCTGAAAAGGAAAGAGTAGGTCAGCATCCGAGAAGAGGGTGGTGAGCAGCACACCACCTGCATAGAGGCATATTCAGCTCACACGTATACAGGTGTGTGACCTCTCCAGTGAACTGAATGAAAGGGGCACATCTACTTGCAAAGTAGAATCCGCTCGTAAGAAAAAAAGTGGCAAGATTAGAACTGTTGGAAAGATTAAAACTTTCAGAAAGCTAAACATTCTCTCTCTAATCCCTATCAACCCACGTGCAGTTAAGATACTGTCCAGAAAGTGAAATTTTGCACAACAGAAAAATTAGGGAGATTTCTATTTCAGGAGTAAAGTATCATCTCCGCTCTATGGGATTCCCAAGAATCTTCAATCCAGCATCCTTCTCCCAAAAGCTTATTATCAACTGTTTCATGAAAACATCGTTTAGAAACCCTTTCTTTTCCAACACATTTCTGTTTTAAGGTTACTAAACTGCTCTAGAAGTCTGTCATGTTACAGTTCACTAACTGTCACTGGATTTTACCTTACTGTTATTTAATGACAGAGGATGCATATATCTTACTGTTTTTATAAATATGAGGTTCTGAAATTGGGAGATCTTTAAAATGGCTACCATTTTATCTAACATCAGAATCTCTTCTTTTTCTTATTAATTGCAAAAAAAAAAAAGTTTTCAGACAATTTCAAAATGCTCAAAAAGTAAATTCTGATATAGTATGAGTAGTTGCAATTCTATGAAAGACACCAAGTCTATATTTGGTCTAAAAAAAAAGTCTCATCTTAGGCCTGATTCCAGTCAGTGGAGTCACTCACAGTTTTACAGTCAACATGGTAGGTACAGATTTCATTCAATGTCTTAAGTAGTTTACGTGGTTCTGTCTGCTATTATGAAAAGAACCATAAATGTATATAAAAAAATTTTAATTCTTTATCCCGCATCCATTAAATGTCTCACAGGATTCCAGGCCACCTCCTCACACATGTAAGTAAAAGCTGAAGAATAAAAAGCAAGGACTGATTTTATCTCAAGGTTATGGAAACATCATTAAACCATAAAACCATGGTGTCAAAAATTTATCTTGACGTTAGAAAACGTCTCAGTGGAGTTAAAGCCTTATCACGTAATTAAATGCAGATAATTCTGTTTAATACTGTAGAAACAGTCACAACCTTGATAAATGGCATGTTAAATAAACTGGAGCTTCCGAAGAGTGATGAGATAGCAAGAATGAAAAAATCCAACTCCAGCTCAAAGGAAAGTTGATACAAAAGCAAATTGTCTAGTAAGGACAGGGCAACACTGTCAAAAAGGAAGGTACATTACCCTTCTGAAACACCTCCCCCATCCAGTACAGCTGATATTTTCCACAGGTTTTATGCAAACTAAAAATACATTGGGGTGAAATTCTGTTCACATGGGAAGAAATGGCAAAACTTTCTTTGATTTTCGATGGGAAGTTTCCACAAGTTTGCATTCAAGGGGACTCTCTGCCCACTAAGTGTCACCAGCAAGTGAATAAAACTATAATTAATTTTCACAAAGACAAGAGCAGTGGCCAGCAGAGAAGGAGGACTGTTTAAAAGAGCTTCCGAGAAGCTCTTTTGACCTAAATCAGGTTGGAGATTTTCCAAGAACTATCTGGAATTTAGTCATCTCATTGCAGGACCATTTTTCTCTTTTGTCTGACTGTCTGCTTATTTTCCTTCTTGAGGATCCAGCATCAAACAGAATAAAAAATGACCTCTGAATGGATCTTTTTGTGGCATGCAATTAAAGAACTGATCCAAAAAAGTTCAATGTTAGAATAAGCACCTACTGAACTTGAAAGGAATGTTGGAAGAGGTTGGGAAAACAAGATTACATCTTGAAGTCATGTAGCTGTAGTATTTCTTTATTCTATGACCACACAGAGAAGTCATCACAGCTGGTCTTTTTCAGTTACACTACAGAGAAGAGACCGCGTAAGTCTTTTATCAGAGACTTTACAGTTCCAAAGCCTTAAATTTTACCTGCTGGGAATAAGCATCCCTATTCAGCTTAAGGAAAAACAAACACCAGTATTTTTTGCATTGACATTCAACTTATCTTCAAAAAAAAATTCTTTGGGAGTGGCAGAAAATGCCTGCTGCCACCTCACTAGGGATGGGGGCATATTAAAATCATATTTTAATATAATGCCATACTTCATAACACACTTATCTGACAACCAAATTGGGAAGGCTACAAACTACCACATGGAAAATTACAGTGACAATAGAGCTTTCCAAAAAGCATTGTGCTTGACAGAACTCTGAACGAGATACTAATTTTACTCACATGTAAAGCATATGGGTATATTTAGTTGACAGCTCCTTTCTCCCAACCAACTCACCTGTTCAGTCAGATTCTTCTGTCCCTTTTGTCAATTCTTTTTATTATTAGTGATATGAAGTACCTGTACCCATGATAGGTCTATGTCATTTGCTCCCCATTTTCCTAAGGCAGACTATCACACAGACTCAGTAAAATGAGCAAAAGAAGGAAGTGAGACCTACTTTAATGGTCTGAGAGCCTCTGAATTTCCAGAAGAAAAAAAAAAGGCAACAACTTAAAAACTCAGTACTTTGCAGTACATTCAATAGGGTAGGGACAAATTCACAGTCAACATAAGGAATACGTTGAGTTAAAAATATCTTTGTGATAGCAAAGCTATAGTGGGACAAATGTTGTCATTAACAGGAGCATTCCTAGTTCTCCAGTTAACAGGATATGGAGCTGGGAAGTCTTGACTTTCACTCTGCCCTTGACGCCCACTTGCATCACCTTGGTAAGATACATGGGAGGCAAAAGAAGATGCACATATGTGCAGATGCTTGTGCATGCAGGTACATAAAAAAATTTAAAAAGCGTCCGTATTTTCTTCACCAGTGCTCCAATATATTGAGGAACCATCACACTGCTCCTGTAAAGCCACCATGGCCAGCCTCCATCTTAAGTTTATTATTACATAGAAAGCAACAACTTTTGTGAAGAATTTCTTGCAAGCTGCACTCAGTTCAAACCGGTTAGGCAGCGATCATCTTCTGATACTCAGCCTTACCTTCAGCTGTACAAATTCTTTAAACCAGATAACACAGTGTACGTGTTTCATGTGAAATGCATCTGAGAAAGTTCAGGCCAAACCAGCGTGCCAACACAAGACAGTAAAAGTTTGACTGGACACTAGGTAGTGCATAAGGTTTTTATCTATGAGTCCTTTTGACTGGGTGTATTTCAGCCTGCGTGGTTTTTCAGGGAAAATTGCAACTTTGCATCACAGCAGTCTAGTCACCAATAAAAAAATCCAGAAAAACGACACAGTTGATTATATTACTCCTACTCCTTCAGCCCACAGGAGAAAAGATTCCACAATTGTGCAAACAGATTAAAAAAAAAAAGTAAAAAAAAATCATATATTGCATTTTTATTTAATTTCTTTTAAAGAGGCTCTTCCTTTTGTTTATATCAGAAGAAAAACATCTAAGAGTTTGACTTACTTCATAAGAAAATGCTTATTAAAACAACTAAAACATGCATGAGTTAAGATAAATCTTATGGTAGAATTCATCAATCAATTAGAAATCAAAAAAATTAAATCAAGTTAGAACTATGACTATTCTCCATATGGAGTACTTCTGCTAGCATTGCTCAAATGAAGCTTTCTGAATTGAAAGCAATAAAGTATGTACAGCAAAAGCCAACAATATTTAGTTAGTAACATAACAAACATTTTACATATTGTGGAAATTAATTTCAAGTACTTTACATGTAGCTTTTTAGAATAGATGATCCACATGGCCCCTGAGAAAGCAGTCTGTGGGATACAGTACTGTCAGGAACACCCATTAGCACATACTACTAAAGGACAAAACAGAATGGGAGTATATCTGCAAATATAAGATATTGCACTTTGCAAAAAGATTCTAGGCTGAAGAGTGATGCTATATGCTCTTTATCACTGTGGAAAAATTACTTAGGTTGATTGACTCAATTGTTTTTGAACTTGTTTGGTTTTTAATGCAACTTTTTTTTTTCCATGAGCTTTACCATGATAATTTAAAAAGAGAAAAGAAAAAATATCCTCTGGCTGCTGCTTTAATTTTGAAGTGTTACAATTATATAAAAGCTATACTCTGCTTAAATACTGACTGAATAGAAAAAATAAATAGTTTGATTTCACTTTGTCATGTATCACATTCTGGATGTATCTACTGAACTCCCACTCAAAAATTAATCAAGAACACAAGAAAAGGATAGTTTATAATTTGTCAAGCAAACACTTTTTAACACTTACTTTTGTGAAGATCTGAAAAAAGTCAATTGAAGGTGGCAAGTGAGACACATCCTGGATCTCCGTTTTCAAATACAGTTGCAATGTCTGTGCAAGGTGCCTGAGTCCGTCTTTCATTTCTTCACTTAACCGTTCAATATCTTAAGGAGAAGGGAAAAAAAGTATATCATATCATAAACAGAACCTTTCACCAACATTTTGAAAATGTCCAATGGCAGCCATACAGTCCAGACATTTCCAGTCCCAGAATTAATCTTGACAGAGGGCAATTTTGACAGAGGGCGGACATTTGTCATTTTTTATGACAGCTACCTATCAACACACAGAACAATTTATCAGGTTGCTACTGCCAAATCATATGAATACAATGGTGAGTTAAAGATCAAGAGCCAATAGATAAAGCAGATGTGTAAGCAGATGTAAGACATTACTTATAAAAATTAGGCATCTGGGTTTGTAACATTAAAAATGTGCTTGAAAGTTTATGCAGCAGTACCTTCCTCCTTGCAGCAATGCATTTTTTTTATACTGTATTCACCATAGATGTGTCAGAAACACTTTATGCTGGCAGATCAAAAGGGAAAGTATTTTAGAGACAAAGGTAGTTTCATACACAGCAGCTGGTAAATGGAATGGATATGGAAGAATATTAAGCAAATATCACTTTATTAAATACTAAAGCACCATTATTCATGCTTTACAGATAGGAATCCTGAAGCAGAAACATAGTGCCTTATTTTCAATGCATGACCTGATCATGCACGCATCAGGTCACTGATAACATGGAAAGTGAAACTCAGCTGCCCCAGTAAGTTCAGTGCCTGATTACCTGCTTCACATTTTCTTTTTCCTGCCAGTTAGCACAAAATGAATAAGGCCTAAATGGAGAATGTGAAGGTGAACAGATTCAAGCATCAGTCTTAACAAAGGGCAAAGAGGGTTATTATGCAGTATGAATCAATTCCATCTCTGCATAATGGTGAACTGTTATTTTATTTACACATCTATCCTTAATGAGAATGAAAATAACCTTTTACCAAGAAAGCTTCTTCCCTGTACTTTAGATCCAAGCTTGTTGGCCTCCTGGGAGGACAATTCAAGATCTGTGTTCCTCTTTAAAGCTCTCTCCTAGTCACTCACTTAAAAAGAGGATGCAATTAAAGCAGATGTCACTGGGTTTGGTTAAACAGCCATCTAGTGTTTATGATGCTTGGGCTTCTTGCTCTATCCCACCCACCATCCCCCTGCTTGAAGGTACTGGCTATTTTGTAGGTTGTAAATTGGCTATCACGGAGTTTCCATTTTACACACACCACACAAGTGAGCTCCTTTAATAATCTCCTGTGAACTACTTCTGGCAGAGCACTAAATGCTGGCTTACTAAAATGGCCGGTACCCATGGTTAGCTACCAGCCAGGAGTCTTCCAGTGGAACCAGCTACAATTTGCTTCTAGTCTGGTATGGATGTCCTTATTTGCAAACTCTTCGGTTCTGTTTAGACTTTCTCTGGAGCCACTGAGGGCCACCCTGGTTAGCTGAATGATGCAATCCTACCAGTACACTGTATTATGGCAAACGTACCCCTCTTCATGCTACATACAGAGTTCGAGAAGCATCTATATTATCTATCATATATTGTTTCCATTTCAGCATAAAGTAACACTTTCCAAGATCTGCTCCCATTCCAATGGTCAGTCATGGCTGCTGAAATGCCATCTACAAGCCATGCCTGGGGTGACTCTGCAACGTGCTGAGCAAGCATTGACTCCATAGGAATCTTAAGGGTGGTCCGTCCCTGCTAGGGTTAGGGAAGGAGAGACATGGTCTCCCAGAGCAATCAGATTCAGGCCCCCACAAAGTTCAAACCAGTTAGTACTAAGAATGCTGAGATGTGTCCCTCCATACCTGGCACAAAGCCTATTTAAGCAAAGTATTTGCCTTTTTATAGCTAACCACAACATTACCCATGTGCATCTTAACAGCGTGGACATTTGAGGGTGATCCTGCAAGTCTGAATGAATGTATGTGTTAGAAATCCAGATGTGTGCTCTTCACAATGTATGGAAATCTCTGGTACAGAAAAGTATCGTATCTATGAGGACTGTGTCTTCAAGAAAAGCAGCAAACTTTTAGATGACTGGAAAACTCAAGTTTAAAAAAATTAAAAAAAAATCATAAACATACATTTGCATTTCTTATATAATATTCCTTTGAAACTAAAGATGCTTTTTCTTTCAAATGTAATTTTTGAAGACGTCACGTCATTCATCTTAAACTACTCAACGCACATTGCAAAATGTATTATGACAAAGAGAGGAAGGCATGATTTGCTTCACTATTAGCAAATAAAACTCCTCTAGAATGGAGAAGAGGAATTGTGTAAGCAGCACAGTATAAATGGACACTGCAGTTTAGGACAGATGTGAACAAAACCACTGAATCCAACTGGAACTTCAGGGAGAATTGACAGAGACAGGAGTAAAATGCAATTATTCACGTTGGAATCTGCCCAGGACATCAGAACTAATGATCCCAACAAAAAGTCCCACAGAATCTTTAATGGCAAATGATCAAGACCTGGTTTTCACAGCACATCAAGAAGCCAAGGCCAAAAGCAAAGTGAAACAAAATTGGTGAATGTTTTCATTTTGTATTTTTAAGAAACTTTTTTCAATTGTGTAATTTCTCTCCCTGGTGTGGGAGAAAAAATGCTATAAAAGGCCTGTGGAAAGTTTTCTAAATAAGGCACGAGGATTTAATTATGCAGTTCTGATACTGATACAAGTAAAGTAGCAAAAAGTCTGCCCATAGTACAGCACACAAACTCTTTTCTGCATACTGAATCTTGGTAAGTGAAAGCAAAGTTGGTTTCTGAATGATCGTAACAGATAGTGAGCCTGTAGAACCACGTAAGTAAGGAATTGTCTTATAATAAATGAGAGCTAGCAAAAGTAACAATGCACACAGACACCCCTCCTACTTAATCTGAGTTTCAGGGTACACAATGAATTTGAAGGAACTATGGAGCTGGGAATAGAACTCTGTAAAGGGCTAGATGCCTCCACATGTTTTTTGTTTGTTTGTTTTTAATATATGTATTACATATTTTATCAGATAATTATTCAATAGGTATATAAAACTTTATATGCTTTTATTCAGTTTATACATCACCCACACTGAAAATCACCCAACTGTATAAAGTAGCATTGAAAAGTAATAGTGTAAAGGAGACTGAGACAGCATAACAACAATAACAATTTTCAAATATTTTGGACTTCCTTGCCTTTTTATAGCTAACCACAAAGAAAAAAGAAAAAAAAAGAAAAAAAAAGAAAAAAAAAAGAGGAGTATCAATTAGAATTCTATCTGTCATATGTCTGATTAGTGTTGAAACACTATCTTCTATTATACAGATGCTTCCTGAGAAGTTTTTTTGCTTCAGTTTTTTTTTGCTTCAGTTTTTTGCTTCAGAAGATCACAACCTGTATTTCTAGTTCACATGATTCACTCCAATGAAATCTTTTCCCCTGTATACTTAGACCTCTAATGAAAATGCTTTTCTGACTTTCCTATCCTGGCAGATATCCTGCTGGGAGTCTGTTATAGACCACCCAACCAGGATGAAGAGGCAGATGAAGCGTTCTATAA
>NW_008794117.1:147431-189738 GCF_000699145.1 Aptenodytes forsteri | reverse complement strand
TGGGTTGACGGTTGGACTCGATGATCTTAGAGGTCTTTTCCAACCTCAATGATTCTATGATTCTATGATTCTATGGATTCTACCAAGCACCAAAGGAAAGTAAATCCTTATCAACACCATCTGTAAGTTGTGCAGTAAATGGGAAAAAAGTTATGAAATAACAGTTGCTTTTTGAGGATACAGAGGCAGCAAAAAGCATCACAGCTACTACAAGTTGTCACACCATCCCAAAAACACTCTTTTGGACTATTCTAACTGCAAAACAGTAGAGACCATCTATTCACTCTAGCAAGGAAGCTGTGAAAACAGCAAAAAGAAAGAGTTAGCCAAAACCTTTACATAAGATTATGCAACCGTCATAGGCCATTTGTACTGTATTCTGTAAGGTATCAACTTCAGTTAATGTCTAGGAGCCCTGAACACCTTGTGCTTTGGAGTTAAGAAGATTACACAGGAATTGTCATCAAAGCTCTTAGAGTAAATACAGATGAAACACTAGATGTGGATCTGTCATTTGCCTCCTCCTAAACTAACTTGCTATGGGCCAGCTGTTTCTGTATCACTGAGAGGACAGTCATCCCACTTGTATCGCAGGCCGTATCAGCATTTCCTTCAGAATGAGAGTTTTAGTAGAAGCTTCTGGCCATTTTACAGATTTTTGTACCATTTAGCCATTGCAGCTCAGGCCTGTTCAATGCCAAGCTTCTCTCCAGACAACTTATCACACTATTCCCCTTGTCTCCAGTCAAGTCAAGGGAAGCTGAGATCACCTCCTGAGGGGTACTGAGATACCTCAGTTTGTATGGAATTCTCAGTTACACAAAAATCTTTGCCTACACTAGAGAACACTGCTGTACAAGCGATCAATATTTAATTTTTAAAAGAAAACTCTTCCCTTCCCTCCAGTTCCTCCTGTGCCACTGTGCAACTAGCCATTGGTACAACAGAGCACCGTAAAGAATGTTTTTCCCTGGATCCCAGCAATGCCATGAAGCATAGAAGTCTGTAGTCTTCATCACTTTAACTTCATTTGAAGGACCTGGAAATGCTGCTCTTAATTCGGATACTCATCTAATTCCCCATAAACCTTTGTTACCTGACTTGAGAATATCCATGGCAGAAAATCCTGATGTTTTACATTATTGAAATGCATTACCTCTATGCCTTTTAATTTGTTGCCTTAGTAAGGTCTTTTGCCCTTGCAGTTTGGGAGAAGGCAGCAGAATGTCAGGATGTACAGAAGTAAAACGTAATACTAGTTACTGTATTTTTTTATGTTTATGTTTTTTATTTCTACCTAACTATATCAATAGATCAAGCTGGTTTATAGCCAAAGCTCTGTATAACACTAAAAAATGTTGAGGTAATCAAAATATTCACATTACTCTCTAGAAAATCTCTTTAAGCAAGATGCAAGAATGAACTAAGGATGTATTTCTTCCCTTCTAAGTCTTTAACCTTTAAGCTACTGCAAAATCTGGAAAAAATGTTTTCTATTTCAACATTAGCTCTGCTGAGAAATTATAATGAGCATCCTTTCCTACCCAAGCAACTGAAACTTGTGAAACCACAAAAATATCTGCACAATTTTATCTTTTTTTCTCCATTGAAAAGTCATGTAGAAGAAAGACATACTTTAATTTTAGATTTCTTCCCTTTTTCTGGAAGTTATTTTGAAGCTTTATGCAATAGCACATAAATACTAAAAAAGTAAAACCTCAATATAAAAAATATATGTATTTTTGTATATGTGTATAAAAATATTGGCACTGTATGTAATAAGGCAGACATCAGGTAAATTAAAAACTGAACAAGCAAGTTGTACACTATAAAATGAGAAAAAATATTGAAACCAAAAAATCAGGTGGAAGTTTTGCTTGAACAAGACATACATGTTTTTTCCTTGATCTTTGAAAAAACTGTTCTTCCCCACAGAGGTTTTAGCAGGTTTTGTCTTTGATTCTCTTATTCTACAGAGCAGACCTTCAGAAGGCAAGCTGCAAGAAAATCAGATGGCCATTCTCTAAAGCAGAACTTGGAAGCACTTCCTGCAATATGGTTGGCAATTACTTACTTGACTGAAGATTGGAAAAAGAGTAGAGTCTCTCCGAAAGGCATACTGATTGTCTAAGCTGTAGAGAAAAACAGATAATTAACACTTACATAGCACGCTTTATCTTGAAAACACTCTACAAGATTGAATAATCAATGTGATATACCTGTAAGAAAATTAGGTAAGGCTAACAGCATCAGCATAAATCTGGTCATTCCATACTTGCTGTAAACTATCATAAAAATACTAAATTTTTCTTGGTGTTATAACAGTTTCTACTTTTTTTTTTTTTTTTTAACACTTCGGCAGCTTACCCTTAGTAATTTACCTTGGCCCTTCACACCATAATTGAAAGCAAATTATGAGGTTAGCAGTCTCAGATTTCATGTGACTATAATTAATGCACAGTATAGCTAGGTACATATTTGCCCTTTAAAAACAATCATGCACACACTGTTCCCAAAAATATATAAATTAAGATATTAAATCATATTTTATCACCTCAGACCACAACAAATGCACGTTTTTATCCAAGACAGACAGCATCATGGCAGGGTCAGCAAAAAAAAAAAAATGGGCAAATCCTTTTTGATTTACAATCCCACACAGTCATAAGCTGCTTAACCTAACAGAAAATTTAGTCCATATAAATTAATCAAACCGTGGGAATGTCAAACACTCAGGACTTCCAAGTGAGTTTAGAAAAAGGAAAAAAAAAAAAAAATTGAGATTAAGAGAACCCAACATTGAAAGTATGGCATTGTGCCCTCTAAAGGAAGGGCTAGCTAACAGTGTTTCTGTCCTTACCACTCATCCAAATAAGGCTGAATGAGGTTCCCAGAGAAGTTAATGGAAAAGCACCAGTAACTTCAGCAGTATCGAAGAAAAGACAGTGTCCTTCTGTGCTTTCCTTCTAGGCAGAAATAAGTTTAGAATGCTACCACATAGTCATAGGAAGAGAAAGTCGATAAACAGGTCCCTTGAGCTTAATTATGTCCATTTTAGTATCTCTTGATCCTTCCAGCATTTCTGCAAATTAATCAGTAATCTTGTAATGCAATATGCAGTCCAATTTTGTTCAGCAATCCCAGTCACTTCAGCTTTCTAGCTCTTAATTACATTAAAAATGTAGAGTGAAAAAGTATTTATCTGAATCTGCTACACTGAATAAATCTGAAAGAATGTCACTTACTAGTTTAAAAACAATCCTGCCAGCAAGTCTGACAGAGTCTGGAGGAAAAGTAGGCTCAATGCTCTTAAGACACCTGCATTCCTGCTTGTGGTCCAGCCAAGCTTCTTTCTATTAGGATTTTTTAGAAAGGAAGAGAAAGAAAAAACTGCATGTTATTTTACATAACATATATCCTATTTTTTTTACATATATACACTCATATATTTTTTATATATATAGTTATTTATATTTATATATGCACACAAACATGCTCAGCCTCGCCATGGGCTGGACCTGGGGATCCAGAACCACAAAAGCATCACAGCCATTGAGCTGGGCTGGGAGGAATGGCTGCAGAACCGAAAGTCAGCTCCACAGGACCAGGAGGGGGACCTTCCTCAGGTACTGATGTCCACTGACTCTGGCAGCCTCCAACACAGGCAACCTCGGATGTCAACTGCCAAGGAAACAGCAGCATACACGCTTTACCACCATAGTCTAAGACTGCAGCTATAACATGAGCGTTGTGGAAAGGGACAGGCTGGGTTATCCACTCAAACCAACCCCATCATGCCATTCCCTCCTCTAACATAATAATTGTGTAACTGATACTATGGACACCGGAGCTACAGCAGTGCAGGTTCAGGACACAACAGTATCACCATTATGCTACCCCAGAATTTAACTTTACATTTACAAAAACCTAAGAGAAACACAAACAAAAAACTGGTCAAGTTCCCAGTCCAATTCTCTTGCCAATACAAACCTTACTTCAGTCTGCTTCATGCTACTGTCTGACAACATACTTCGTACCATACTTTTTCGAACATTGTATCTGATGCCTTTAATGCACAAAAGGAACATGTAAAGAGAATGAAAACTGCACAGAAACCTAGAAGAAATACCTTCTTTTTTTGTCCCATGTCCCTGCTATACAAATCATTTTCTTTACCTTTGTGCATCATGCTATAAATAGCATCATCAGCTTAGTTCGAATTGATATCACCATTCCAGCTAGCTGAAATTTTTATTAGATAAATAAATGGGCTCCGATTCTCATTTCATTGTGGCAAGAAGAGATGGAGCTGCATACTTCACAAGATTGGAGAGAACTGGAAGGGATGCTAAAACTTGCTCTATCTTAATTCCACCAACATACACAATGCTCTAGGCAAGCGTTCACTCAGCAGTCAAGACCACAGAGGCCTTCAGAGTCTATCCACTTCACCAAAATGCAGCTGCTCTAAAGCAATGGTCAAGTTTTCCACACTGCAAAAACTGTCCTCAAAGATTCCTGAACTGATGAGGCATTAATGCCCACGGCTGGAAGGACTGGTGATGATATTTTCACAATTCAGACCAGGAATGGTCGCTGTAACCAAAATTTACCAAAATAGAAGTCAGAACCAAAAATATTTTAGTTGCATGTACTACCTGAACCTGCGATTTTTGTTTCACGGGCCACTTTTATTGGAGTAGCAGACAAAGATTAACACTTCCATAGCAGAGAAGAGGCAGGATGACAAGGTGAGGGAAAGCTGCTATATATTGAAATATGTCTTCCCCCCAAAACAGTGTGGAAGAGCAACAAGAATGAGTCTTCAGCTAAAGAAACGTATTGGAAGAGACAGTCAATTTCTGATCACCTTTTTTTTGTGTGCCTTCTGTCTTTACAAGCTGAAAATTCTGTTTATAATTTACAAAAACTCCAAGCCCATCTCAGTAACATAGTACATATTTACACATTTTATTTATATATTCACAGTATATTTTTGAAGCCACCCAGCTGTTTCAAATACTTTTAAAAAGCAAATTGAAAAAACAGGGCACAACAAAAAATTGCTACAATGACAAGAACTCAGAATAACCAAGGGCTTCTGAAGGTGACATTTTCTCATAGATACCCGGTAAGGAAAAAAACCCCGAACTCAGAAAAACAGCTTCTGTTAAGTAACTGCCACACAGAAAATGATAAAATGTCTAATATAAAAAAATTACATATTCAGCAATAAAAAAAAAAAAGAGGGAAAGGCAGTGATATGTGCAAATGCACATCATACCTGTAGATGCTGACATGCTAGTTATAAAGATTCCAAAGGCTATCACACAATTTTTTCTTAAGCTGCATTTAAGTCGTGGAATTGTTTCAGGTAACTAGGTTTCAGCACCAGTAGCATTTATTCTATTGCGTTCAGTTTTTTTCCCCTTTGGCTTACACATAATAAATAAATTGGACTTTTTATTTCTTTCAGATACATGGCAGATTTGTGATTTCATTTCCTTTACCCATAACTCCGAAAGGGGAAAAAATGACACCAAGAAGGCATTAATCCAAATACAGTTAGTGTCACATGCTGTCTGACAAATAAAAGTTAAGTATCTAGTGCTGAATAGAATTATTCTTGTCTAGAAGAAACAAGGTCATGCTTGTAAGTGTCCAGACATCATTCTGTGTAATATAATTATATTGGCATTTTTATCCCACTTAAACTAAAATTGTTCTTTGGAGTAAGCCTTTATCTGTCAAATTTTTTCCCTACATAAATGTTGCACAGAATTTTAAACATGCTAGAGGTGACATCAAAATGATTAATAGCTTACCCAACCAATAAAGCCCTAATGAGATGAAATATGCAGTACCACATAACATCATATGCCACATTTCTTTGAGATGCGTTCCCACGTGAGAACAACAGTTCAAACACACGCCTTCTGCAAAACAGTGCTTTGGCCAAAACCGATGCCAAAAAGGAATTAGTCTGACTCCTCTGCAGAAGGAGCGCTGGAACAGGGACTGCCATTTACTTCCTCCCAACTGGCCGGGGAGAGAGGGAAAAGCTCCAAATGCATTAAGTATAATGAAATTCAACAATATTTCTTCTCACTACCAATACAACAAGAATACAAATTACAGAACAATATGAAACCATGAAGATTTGTGACCCTGGAGAGACCTACTTTTAAAGTCGGTCTCTAACAATACTTATTGGTGGGCTTATATTAGTCCCACAGTTCTCCATGGGAGGTTTTCTTAACTCTGTGTATCCCGGCTTTCAGTCAAGGTTTTTATATCCCATATCCAGCATGAGTATAAATACTGCAGTGCAGAGGTACGGCCACCTGGTACAACCCTTCTCCCTCCCCGCCAGCGAAGGTCTTCCAATTTTGCAACAGATTTTTTTTTCCTCTGTTAGAAATGAACACTATCAGAAGGAGGCAAAGAAAGACAAGTAAACAGTGCAGGGCAGTACCCAGCCCTCCTCCTCCAGGCTTCACTACGCTTAGTAACTCAGAAAGAATATCCCTGCTTTTATCTCCTCCCAAATCGTTGTCTGTCATTCAAGCTCAATGTATCCCAAGTACAATTCCTCAGGCTTTACCCAAGTGAAAAGGGTCAGCACCCACATGGCTTAGTAGATGGTGCAGCATACAGCTGTTTACTGGTGGCAGATTGAGAGCCTGCCCCCCTGAACCAGCACCACACAAACCCCTAACCCTAACCCTAGGGTCCCTAACCCTACAAAAGTTCCTAAACCAATGCTTATGAAATGAAGTTTTCTCTCGTCTCCTATGCAGAATCAAAAAAATGAATGCTTCCTGCAGATTAACATGCTAATGAAAAGCAGTTAAAGACTAGAGCTCATTAAAAAAAAAAAAATTCAAAGTGGGATATTTTTCTATTGGAAGGTTTTGATTTATTAAAAAGACAATTTGTAATTTCCAAAGGATGGTTCAAATTTTTACAGAATGTCTTTTTTTTTTTTTTTTAATTAAGCCATTTCAATAGTGTTTGATAATGGCACTTTCTGAATTCTGCCTGAAATGACTCTCCCATTTGCCAGGGATTATCATCTATATCACTGGTCTCCAATCTATGGGATGCACCAAATTAATAAACGTTGCCAGGGGAGATCACAGCAGTGATTATGAGGAGCAGCAGACATGGTAACTCTATGTTTGGAGGGACGCTCAGCCAACATAACACTGCTAGAAGGCAGCTCCAGCAAATTAGGCATCAAAAGTGGGAAAGGGGCTACAACAAAGAAGTGTTGAGGAGGTGCAAAAGTCAATGAGGTCCAACTGAAAAAAAAACATTTAAGAGCAAAAGGTCTACATATACTTGATCCTGAAATCAGAATTCAGTTGAAAAAGGTCAGCCCAAAGGATCTCTTGTGATAACTTCCAGTCCCACATTTCTAATATTTTTTGAAGTAAATTAAAGTGTTAAAAGTAAAAGCAAACTGCTTCAATTGGCCTGGGGGGGAGAAAAAAAAAAAAGGGGGGGGGGGAACGGGGGTGGGGGAATTTGAAATTTGGCACAACTCACTTGACGTTTTCAATATTGACATTATAGAGATTTCTACAAACTGGAAATTCTAATTCCCATATAATTTTGTTCAGGACTCCTGGCTCTGCCCACATATCTCCTTAAAGAATAACAATTCTCACAGTAAGTTCCAGAAAGGGAAACATCTTTCAAAAGACTATTTCTTCTCCTATAGGTTAGCTCGAAGGCAGTTTTTCTTAACCACCTGACATTTTAAATTATGACTTTGAAGTTTCCTTCACAAAGTCCGCCTTTATACTAAACTTAGTTCAGCTACTCAGATTAATCTCTTTTTTTAAACTCAGATTTTTACATTCATTCTGATTTCATTTAATGTATTAACCAGAAAACTCCAGAATACTTACAGTTTTTAAGCCTGAGTGTTTTGAGTTGTAGGATTCATTTAACACACATCGAAAAATAATCAAATCATTCTGCAACTAAGTATAAATTGTAAATCCAACCAATTTGCATTTCGAAGTTATCTGTATTTATAAAACTAAAATAGTCCTGTTCTGCCAATATTCACTTTTTTAAACATGCAAACTGCAATTTCATTCAATACCCTGCTGTTTATTTTGTTCAGCAGTTAGTTCAATTAGAAGTGCACGTATTAGTGAATTGCATGAAAGCTACAGAAGCTAAGTAGAGCACAAAGCCTTTGGCTTGGCCAAGGAGAGCTTTGCTAACAGCTGCTATAAAACCAGAGCTGCACAGTAGTTTAGCTAGCTTATCAAAAGAAATACAAATTAGAGGACAGTCCTCAAAAGCAAACATATCTGGCTGGTCTCAGTTTTATCTGGATAATCTGCCCTGAGTTGTCAATCCAATAAATTCAGTGTTTTGACTAGAAAACAACATTTTTTCAGTTATTCTCAATTGCTACCTAATATCACAGGATATTATATAATATTAATTCAATATTAATTTATTGATATTAACAGTTCAAGATATTATGTAACAGTAAATACACAGCATTTTAAGTGCAGATTACTTTTAGCAGCAGTAGCCTGTCTCACTGAAATCAATACCTACAACTGTGGATGGCTTAAAGCACACAAACCCTAGAGCTGGAAGCACAAAGCAAAGATCCCCAAGATGGCTTCAGGCTATCCAGTGCGAATCCTTGAAGCGCGTTCACATAGTTGTTTCCCCCAAGAAGGAAGCCCCATTTCCTACCTTCATTGCTACTACACCTAAGCTGGAACAGGGTACTGTATTACACCTTGCAGATTTGCCAGCAGTGTCTCATTTCACAGTAGAGGCTCGCCAATAGAAGCTTTACCAATGACTCTCCTGGCAGATAGCTGTTTTAAACTTACCTTGCAAATACTCTGGTCTTTTCTATTCTTCACAGTCATATTTTCCTTATGATCTCCCACAATAAGTCTACCTGTGGCATTATTATTGATGCTACAGTAAGCACCTAATGTACGTTGCACACATTTGCCATACAATGAATCAAAATGATGTATCTTCCTCCTTTACCCCTCCATATGTTTTAATCCCAAAAAGGAGGGGGGTTCTGGCATGTTGAGAACACTGCAGACTATACTAAGGTAGAACTGTTTATAGAAGCACACGACTGAATATCAAGGACTTAACTTTAAAACTTAAATTCATATACATTTAATAGAGTATCACTACTAGTCCGTTTTGACCATCAGTTGGTTTTCTTCATTTTTCTCTATTTAGAAAACCAAACAGAAATCACAATGCAAAGCGAAGAGGAATCATTTAAAAATTCAAGGGTTCTGTCAGGTGACCCTCATGGTTCGAATCTCAGCTGCCTGTTTCTCAGCTGTGTTAGACCTTACACAGTCATTTACCCTTGCGTGTCCACTCGGTACCATGTCCTGCCAACTTCTGCGCATGTGCTTAAGTGACAATACAAGCCAAATATAAAAGCTAAGGTTTTAGGTTTGAACACCTTTAAGAACTGTTTCATAGGATACAATCACAGGATAATTCAGGTTGGAAGGGATCTACAGAGTTGCAGAGCAGGGTCAGCTCTAGAGCCAGACCCAGCTCAGAGCTTTATTCAGTGGGGTCTTGAAACTCTCCAAGCATGCAGATGACACAAACACCCTGGCCAGCCTGTGCCACCTCTTGGCTGTCCTCAGGGTGAAACAGCTTTTCCTTATATCCTATGTGAACCTCTCTTCTTTCAACCTAAGCCTGTTGTCCCTTGTCCTCCTGCCATGCAGGCTTTTCCTTATATCCTATGTGAACCTCTCTTCTTTCAACCTTTGTCCCTTGTCCCTTGTCCTCCTGCCATGCAGCACTGTGAAGAGCCTGGCTCCATCTTCCCTCCTCAGGCCTGTTGTCCCTTGTCCTCCTGCCATGCAGCACTGTGAAGAGCCTGGCTCCATCTTCTTGATACCCTCCTCAGAGATGCAGTTTTGCCCAAGGCTGCCTCTTCTCTGCACATTCTCGACCCTTATTTCCTCTTAAAAAACTGGAATATATACTTTGCCATGATAAAAATTATTCTTGATATACAAATTGTTTTACTGCAAAATTGACTTAGAGCCCTCAGTCTACAGCCAGCAAAGCTGAAGAATTATTCCTCCCATTCTAACCAAGCACAGCGAAACACCACACATTTCAGCTTAGTTTTGTCTATTGCACTGATTATAATCTTATCTTTGTAACTACAAAAATACTCGAATAAAACAAGGCAGCATGTTTATACACTCTGTCCATAATTACAAATCAGAAATTGCAGTGTGGAAGTATGACAATGCGCAAAATGCATGGAGACCCTGTAAATAAAGTATTCAAATGCCTGTTTTCTTCAACCTTTTATAGCTGTTATTTTTCATCTTACCTGACAAGATTTACCACAGTATTTAGCAACCTTGCACTGAGAGCATCTGTGCAGATGTTCATGCCTGTTTAGAAAAAAAAGAAAATCAGTTATAAATACAAAAATGAGCTTTGTATTTATCTTTCTTACATAACTAGCAGTTTTCAAATATTCCAAGGCAAGAAAAATATCTGAAAAACAAGAGTAGTCTTAAATGCACTGTTACACAAGAAGAAATGGTGCATGGTTATGTTCAAAGCTATATTCACAATCCTTTACTCATGTGACTCAGCACCTCTGGGGCCACTTTGGATCAAGAGTAAAGATATCAAATGTGCTTTTTTTTTTGCCATATAGCTATAACCCCGAGGAGTTTGATTTTGTAGATAACACCATAATTAGAGCTGTGCAATACAGCTAGTTAATCTATTTATTATCTGTCTTGAGTCTTGTTTTAAGCAAGCATCATTATCTGTCTTAAGCAAGACCTTGCTGTGAACCTGCAGTTCTGACATAAAATTATAACTTTATAACAGAGTCTGAGTTGACATGTCAGCAGACATTTCCGTCTTAAGAAAATATTTCTGACTGGTGGACAGTGAGACAAAATTAAAAATTCATTTTGGGGGAAAAAATAAAAGTCTAGTGAAATCTAGAAGGATAAGTACCAGAGCTATATGTCACAATCTAAGGTTAAAAGCACCTCCTGACTCTAAGACCATTTCCTGATGCAGTCTTAGTTTAGTTATATGAGTTAAGAAAACATCGCTGAAGTTCTGTTAATTTTTAAACACTAAGGAAATATTAAATGTGAAAGCACACACAAAGCAAATCTAACACCCCAAATACACAAGTTCAAGTAAAGAGGCTTACTTCAGACGAGTAGAAACAAGACATAGATTTTGATGCTCCCCTCTCCTCTTATTTTCCTGTAGAAAATACTGAACACATTGCATTATTCTAGTAACACTGCGTGGTTTTCACATTGATCTCTTAACATGCAAAGTTACTTACATGCTTTATGGGCATTCATTAGGCCAGGAAAACAGTATATACTTTTTTGTTGTTGTTAAAACTGAAGGCAGGAGAGTTACATTACAGATACAATTAACTGGACTGTAGGGCTGCATAATCCTTATTACTTCCCCTCAGACTTACTCCTGGCCATCCCTCTGACCTTAACCAAGCACAGCACCTCACTGGGCGCCACTTTTACCTTGTGAGTGGCGCACGGCTGAATGCAGCTCAGTTACACCCAAGAAACTGTCACCATTACCTACCCCCTTCTCCATCCTTCTGCAAGGCAAGGAAGGAGGTATGCATCAGTCATGCCACTCTGCCCCTCAAAAGGTAATTTTAGTAATGCAATCTTTGCGTTGCTATAGTGCTTTACATTTAGCTGCCTCAAATCTTATTATACAGATTAATTCAGCCTTCCAATTTAATTGGGAGATAACTAAGTGTCTCACACAGCCCATTTCAAACTGAAAGGGCAAGTTCAAACGATCAGATGAAGGACCTTTCCCTCCAAGATTCCCGGTGTCTGCACATTGGTACTAGGTGTGCTCTTTTCACTCGCACGCCCAGCTGATGCGACTAAAACAAGGTGTAATTCTTTGTCTCTGCTGACACCAAAAGAAAACTCCTCCACTGTCGTCAGTAATTTAGAGGCTGCATACCAGCTCAACTGCTTTATGACATGACCTTTCTTCTTTTACTTACACAGCTCAGTTATCCCCAAATTTTAATTTCTATGGGTGACTTCAAAATGGTAGAACACTCTCCAAAGGCCACATCCAAAAAAGACAGCACCAACGTGCCCACAAACCTCAGTCTAGAACTTCCGAATGATGAATTTAGCCCACTGATTTCAGCCGTGACGCCAAAACTATCAGGAGTAGAGGCAGAATACCAGAAATACCATGCAGCATCCTCTAGCACAAACCAACCTCTCCTTTCCCCCAAGTCCCACAAGTGGGAAAGGTTTTTAACTAATATATCAAAGTATTGCTATGTTTGAATTATTAAAAATAACAGCTCATGCACTATCTTAGGACTCTCATAAGCATTTGGGGAGTTTAGATAGCTGCATTGGTCGAAGATTAAGAGGAGGATTACGTACAGATCATTACAATCAAATAACAATCTTTTCATTTCTACTGCATAAAAATCACTGTTTTGTTGCACAATATTTTGTAGGCATTCCTACTAACTACCAGGAGAAAAAATAAATTGGAAATATTTCAGATGTATCGCTAGTGCCTTCTTTACCTTCCTACCTGCAAAGCCAGCCCTGGAGACTGAAAAAAACCCTAGCAACTGTTGGATCCCTATAAACAGAATCTAAAATCTTGTATATGCACAATAGCTTTTTGATTTTAAGGTGCAATGCCTGAGAACGATTCAGAGTTAGAAACAAGTGTGAAATCTTCATTTTGCCAGCCGGTGAGAGCTGCTTCATTTTCAAGGTTGAGCAATGACACAACTTTAACCAGCCTATGATAGAGGAGCACACATTTCTCATTCTAGATTAGAAGCTCATGTCAGAGTAATTTTGGGAAGAAATACAATTCTGTGGAATAATTACTGTAGGCAACAAAAAAGAAACAGAAATGCTGTTTGGACCCGCTCATTGATTTGGATATCAGAAGCAGTCCAGGTATAAATACATGCTCATAAACTACACATACAAATTCTTCCCCACCAAGACAAGTTCTGACACATCTTTTAATACTAAGCAGCACGTTGTATCAAGGACATAAGAGAATCATTTATAAGAAATCCACACCTTCTTTCTAGACATTTCACAATCAACAGGATAGATTAAAACTTTTCTGAAGCTAGACCTTTCAAATTACTGAAAGAAGACACTACAAGAACTTTAGCTTGTTTAGCTATCGCTTTATTACCTTTTGAGTCTGCCAGTGAACCATTCACAACACTGCAGGCAACATTACCACTAAAAATCTGCCTACTGACCTAGAATGAAAAAAGAAAGCCAAGCACCTAGAACTTTGGTTTGCTGTTCAGCTCCCCACACGCACGGCCACAGCCCTTGAGACCGCCACTCTGCAGTGTGTCGCTGTTGCTCTTTACAGGTCTGTTCTACATGGCTGTACAGAACCACAGAGAGCCTCTCTTTTTCTAGATACTTCCTTTGCATTCAATATTCTACATCCATGCTAGCAGTCTCTATCAAACTTCTCTTCATCGTTGTATAGTAGTATCTGAATGACTAAGCGCTTGCCCTACTGGAGAATGACTGAGCAAAACCATTTGGAAGGCAGACTTTTTTTTGTTCTAAATGCTATTCATCAGAACACAGTAATGACTTAAAACTTTGATAACAGAGCATTTGTAACTTTAGCTCCATACACATTAAAGTACCAAAAAGTCTCAGCAGCAACATGTAAAACGGATTCCCAAAGCAGAGTAATTATAACTTTCTGGAGCCAGATTTAAATGAATGAATGCTCGTAACTATCAGAGAAGTCTCTCCTACAGATTTCACGTTCTTCCGTCTGAAGGCTAGATCCGACAACCTTAATATACTGCAAGCATACCTTGCCTTGGTATACCTCTTGGTATTTTTCCAAGAAATGCCAGGATTTACTGGAATCATTGGTGTTAAGTCACCAACACTTATTAATTCTTTCTTCTGTAAAACAATTAGTAGACCTGTCGACACAAAGGACCAAACTCCTTCAGCACCCACTGAAGTTTCAATACTTTATAGGATTATTTCCTTTGTATCCTTTGTCCTCAAGGGTTAACGACGTTGCAGTAACAAACGCATACATACACAAAAAATCTACGGACCATCACTCAAAACTTGGATTTTTGCCAAACTGACACTACCAGTCAGATTATTTGAATAAGGTGACTCCCTGCTGGCACCGTATAACAAATGAACTATCCATTCAATTTTGGGGGTTTCTTTGAATGACAAGTAGATGTAGAATGCCTGTTACAGATCTGAATAGTAAAGCTACTAATGAAATCATTGTTTTTTCTTCCAATCCTCTCCTCCCTCTCGGACTAAAAGAATTCCTTTTGATTTATAGCATCTATGAATCTTGCTACATGACATTTTAAACGTAAAACAGTATGATCCAAAACACTTAATCTGAATATAAAGAATTCAAGAATAAGATTCATGTATTCATATATACAGGATTCATGTATTTTAGAACATTTTAAAAAGTGAGACAATTTGCCTAGTTTATTCCTGTCCTTCTCAGTATTTTATTAATGTTATTGGCTTTATTGAAACAATTTTAAAGTCATTGTCAAATACTCCCATGCATTTCTCATTACCTGTAAACATAATCTGAAGATAGTACCAGGTTACTCACAAGGTATCTACTGCATCTTGCCTAATATGACTAATTTCATGGATGAGAAAATGCACAGAATTTGATCTAATGCATTCAGTAATACTTTAATCTCTGAAAAAGTTTCTGCTGCAATAGAAAAGGTAAGAAAGATGAAGCAATTGAAAATAAATTATTAATTTTCCAATACAGCTTCAGCAAGATTTTCCAAACGACCAAAACCCCTTATGAAACAGCAAGCACAAGTGAGGATCTTAGCCTGTACTAAAAAAAAAACCCACAAGAATAAAGTAAGCAGAGGTTGTCAGTTGTCCTCTAGCACAGTGCTATGGTTAGGTGAAGAATCTTTACCCTGAGGAATTTGGATATTACTAATTCTTTTCATCATGATTGTCTACAAACACCATTCACAGAATAAGCTCTCCCAATGCGTACTGAGAAGGCAAAAAGATAAACCTGAATATATAGGTGGGTGAGGAAGTCCCAAGGGATTGATATGGACAGGAGACAAAAGAAAACCTATGAGATTGGGAAAAAACTAGTAAGACAGTTCAACTGGAAATGGCACATACACCCTCCCCAGCAAAATAACTTTTTTTCCTTTTGGCTTTTTTTAAATTCCTTTTTGTTAAAGGTACAAGAAGTCCAGAGTACTGTAAGGAGGGGCTGACGACAAGTGGTGAGGCAGCTGGGTCTATGGGAAGCTGCTCCCCAAGTATGGGAGGCAGCACGGGAGACAGCCTGAAAACACAAGGCTAAAATCCTAAGAAGAATGTGCCAAGCCTGAATCACAGAGAGAAGAGGTTGACAAGGGTTTGCCTGGACTGTCAGGTCCTATCAGAGCCACACCTGCACTCTTACAATGTACAAAACACGTGCCCGTTTAAAAACATCACAAAATACTTCTATTTGCCAGGAAAGGGCCTAATATAATTTAAAAACCCACGACAAAACCCAACCAAATAGAATTAAACTACTTAATTTATAATGAAAATGCGTCTACACTTCTCTGCTGATTGCAGGCACTTGACTTTCAGCCCTACTCACAAGATAAGTGTCAGATATAACAGAATATTTGATTACCAGACTGAGCTCAACACTCCTTCCTATGCAGTTTATTCACACTTCTGCTTCTGCCACAGCTTGCAGGACAAAAGGGCAATCTCACACAAATCCCCTACTGCATTTTTGTTGTTGATACTGTTTTTCAGTTAATAATCCAGCCCTATAACACATGTAACAAAAGAGCGGTTCTTACAGACGCATGTCATGTTGAACTAATTTCCTGAACAAATTCTTAGACCTTTGCGATTCAGTCGAACATGTCAAGTGCATAAAGTCTACTTGGATTTTCTCAAGTGTGTGCATTTCAGACCTGTCACAAAGTGAAAGCAATCAATACCCACAATAAGCAAACATGTCATTCATCATTTTACTAATATGTTTCTGTCTTCTAGTAATAAAAATAAAGATATGAATAACAAACAGGCATTTTAAATTTGGTAGATCTGAGAGCAGAGCAGTTATGTTAAATGCAATTACAACTTTCTTTCCTCACCTCTCTCCCAGCAAAAGAATAATGCAGTCTAGCAGCACAGTTGGTCCACAGCTGTTATCCCGCTGCTGACCCACATGGGCACCAGGCACTGCGGGGAGGGGGGCCGTCTCCAGCATACCAAAAGTCACAGCACAGCTCTGGGGACAAGGATGAAGCGTGCTGGGTCCAGGCGGCAACAACCCCAGGGTGTATGCCTCTGCAACATCCCAAATCTAAGCCCTTGGCAAGCAACAATCTTCCACAGCCAGCGAGCCATGTCCACAGCATGGGTTCCCAGCCCCTCCGGTGCCCTGGGTGCTGACTTGGGGCAGCTTGGCAGGCTCAGGGCTTCCCCCATTCTCCTCTGCCAGGGCCCTGGACTCACTCTGCAACTGCGGATCAGCTGGCAGAGGGGAAGCCATCCTCCACATGCCCCATGGCCCACAGCCTCTAAAATAAGGCTGCTGGGTTTTTCTACCCTAAGGTTATTCTGTACACTGCTCTCGGGTCCCATGTAACCTGTTGGGTCTGGGCAAACGAGAGTACAACAGGTAAGAAGCCTTTGAAATCTATGTCCCTAAAAGTCATGCAAAAATCTCCCATATTCTCCACTTGCACACTTCATTGTGTTGAGTATATGAATTAATCTTTTTTAACCTAAGAGCAGCACTGGGGAGAAGTAGCTTTCTGAGAGGTAGCAAGAATGACAAATACTTAGAGTTAAAAGATAGTAACTACAGCTAACCATCAATGATCAGGGTCACTTACTCAAGCAAGAACTAAGACCTTTTATATAAAGAAAAACACACCTACTTTATTTTCAAATACAATGATCATCTACTTTATACCTAAACATACTACAGAAGTGGTATTGCATTGTCCAGGTTAAAAAAAAAAAAAAAAAAAAAAAAAAAAAAAAAAAAAAAAAAAAAAAAAAAAAAAAAAAAAAAAAAAAAAAAAAAAAAGAGAGAGAGAGAGAGAGAAAACATGAATAACCAAAGCACCTGGCCTGTGACAAAAGTTTAGTTACGGCATTTGCACTCCCAAGCACACCACCTACTAACACAAACAAAAATACAGGTTATACAAGATGACTTCCCATAACTTAAGTCTTGGCTTCTGAAGTCTCATGTGCCACCCTGAATGCCTACATGTGCTGTTTTCTGTAATTCTTGTTACACCCAGCCATATATTTAACACCCTGAAACATTTCTGGATACATTCTATAAGGAAAAAACAGAATTCATATAGATGAGGGGAGAGAGAGGATCCTTCTGCTTAGAATTGTCAGCTCTGTTCAGATTTTACAAATATTGTTTTTTACATATCTATTATCTTTATTTGGTTTTAAAATATACACTGAATAGGTAATGAACATGCTGGGTCATATGACTTCAGCTGACAGGAGGTTCTGGATGGCATTTTTTGTCTGGTTTTGTATGTTAGGTATTATCTCCCATAATTTTTTTCTGTATCTTGATTTTTCTTCTGAAGAATACCTGGTCTGAAAATTGTGAAAAACTTTCTCTAAATAAAACCTTGTTGTGGTCTACAGTCATTTCTTCATTCCAGTATCATCTTTTCTGACAATTTATGTTGCATTTTTAGCTTTTTCTTCTTTTGGGGGTCGCAGGAGCCAGAGTCAAGGCTGGAAAAACAATAAACAGATATCCAAAGGGTAGATTTTCATTTACTCCTATGTAGAAGCTAGTCTTTGTGTTCAAGCAGTGATAGCAGCATTGCTAAACTCTGATAAGAAAATGTTTATTTTTGAAAACTTCTTTGCACTATTTTGAAAAAGATTGGATTTTTAAAAATATCCAACACTCGCAGAATGGTGCAAGATTCTTTGCTGAAACTGAAGTTATCTAGAGCCACAAAGAGATTCTCCTTTGGTTAAACTGACCCCCCCCCCCTCCAATTAATTTTCTGAAAATAGAGCCATTAGAAGTGCAGTATTTATTCTGATACAACCAAGAACAGAATTATACACCTCTCCATTAAGCTGGTAACTGATAAAAAGCTTCAGATGCAGTGCTTGCCAATAAAATTAGTGAAGGAACTTAGAAGAAGAAATACCTAACAATATGGCCCTCAAACAGGCAAGAAATTTAATCTTACGTCTGAATTCTACTTCTTCGTTAAATATTTACCTCTGATCCTAACTTATGCAAGGAAATACAAGAAAATCTCTCTACTAAAAACCAAGAAAAGACTTCAGAAGTAATTTCAGTAGTACAAGGCCCTTTAACTGAAAACGTTGTTCAGGAGAAGCACTCAGCATCTCCCAAAACAGTCCCTTTTTGTTCTAGAAGACAGAATAAAATACCTTTTACATCGATATACATGTATACATGTACACACACATAGTGTGTATATATATACACACACACATATACACATGCACACTTTATCAGCATGCATAATGAATAAAACAAATGCCACCACAACAGAAATCAATAGTTGGTAAAAATACTGTAATTATCCTCCCAGCAAAACTCACAGCTATCCCCCACTGAGAGCACTGAAGCAGAAACACAGCAAAATTTGGCTCCAAGAGCACAAGGTAACTACTACAAATTGTCCCCTACACCTACTTGCCCTGCAAAGCTACTTTGATACAATTTCCCTCAAATCAAGGCCATCTCCAGTGTTTGCCTGCAGTTGGCACACTAACGTGCCTCCAGCAGTTTCAGGCTTAAACAGATTAATTTCAGTCACACAGCACATTCATTCCACCTTGGGATTTTAATCGAAGAAGAAAGCCAAATACTGAGGAAGACTAAGATTATATTTCACAATATGAAAAGGTCGTGTCTATAACTTAGAAACATGTAAAAAAAGCTACATGCAATGTTTTTAAACACTCATTTCTGGAACACGTGGTTACAATCCAATGAAGCCAAGTATAACAAAACATCCCATCTTTCACTTTTCCCTATAAAAATGATAAATGCATTGTTCATTAATCTGCTGTATGTCCAAGTATTTTTTTCTTTGACCCATAAGTCAACATTCCACAAAAAGAAAGCTGTTACTCTAAAATATCATACTGCTGTTTACATCCTGCTAGTATTACCTCCTGGACCATATGGTTCTGTGATTTTCAGTGAAATATAAACCCCGCTGACCCTCTCGGAGAGGAATATTTTCATCAGCTTTTTTCTTTCTTAGCTCCTTTCCCTTTTTGACAATATTTATATTTTTAGGATACCCGTTTTTTAGAGGACCTGCAATGCTTATTTACTTGCTTTCTTGCTTCCAAATATGAACAGTTACACCCAAAAGTCCTTTCATTCCCCATGGAACACATTTAGAAAGCACTAAACAAAAAATAAAATATTTCAGGCAACAAACTCCGACAGACATAGCAATACAGCTGGGCTCAAAATAAATTGTGGTGCATCTTGTCTCATAGATTTAGAATTGGGTAAGGATGTACATCACGTTAACCCCTCATTTTCACTTCTTTAGCTTGGGTGTGATCTGAACATAAGGGCTAAGATACAAACGCAGGTGACGAACAGGATAGTCAGTTCTGCTTACTTATAAGCTGAAGAACCCATAAAGCTAGAAAACAGGAGTGAAATGCAGGAAAAATTGTATTTATCATATAGCAGAGAGGGCTGACAACACAGAGAAACATTCATGCATATACTGGCACAGAGCCCAGAGAAACAGCTTGTTTCCCCTTTGCTCAGGTGTAATCTGATATTGTGAGGTCTTGCAAGATACCTGAAGCATTCTTGTCGTGAACTGGATGTTCATAAAATCCCGCTGAAGACTTTTGCATTAGAAGACCGTGAAAATGTTCTTGACATCAGTAACTCCACTTCCCGCCTCCAGCCAGCCCTCCAGAGCAGGATGGCTTTCTGCTGTACTTGTTCCTCTTGGGATACACTTTAAGTGCATGTGAGTTTTCCTCAGGCGAAAGCATTTCTGATACCGAGTCTAATCTTCACCTCTTAAAAATACAGACTATTCCTGACAGTACCACTGTTTACTCTCCTAAACTATTCTACACAATTGCGAGGTCTTGGGGAAACCTGAAGAAAGATCACTTTTAGCAGATCTACAAACACCTGCAATAAATTTACAAACAGCTGCCTAACCAGTTCTCTCTCAGTCTAGCTGGATGGACAGTCTTTTAAGATTACCGTTAACACACACCTTCCAACTTTTTTTTTTAAACATCTGTTTTTCTTCAAATCTTCTATAGTTCATCAGTTCTTTTCCTGTCATTTCGTTACCTCCAGCCTCGCATGCATTTTGGTTTTCTTGCCACTGTTTGTATTTTTTCCCTGATTTTCTCTGTGTTTCAATAACTTTCCTGTTTGGGAATCTCTTTCCCCTTTTCTAGGTTACAAAGGCCTTGGTTTTTTGCTTGGAGAAGTCTCACTTTGTTCCCTATCAGCCCCAAAAGTATTTTATCTGCCAATAATTTCTGTCCAAGAATGAAACGAAACATGGCTTGGAAATATCTGAAAAGCATGGACTTCATTATAAATCACAGTGCCAAATACCCTTACTGAATGATGATTTTTCATTTTGCACTCCTTATGGCAATTTTCATTTCATATCACGGTGATCACATTCAAGCAACTTGATCTGAGAACATTTTACAAATTTTCTTCCTATCAAGTGCTTAAATAAAATCCATTATGTCACATCTTTCACTTCTCTCTCCAACAGATTCTGGATGTCAATACAGAAGGGATGTCTTCCCTCTTGTCTCCCTCCTTTACGTGCCACTGAAAGGTGGATTTTGTGGGTCCCACTCTAAAGCTTAATTTTGGAGGTGTTCACCAATAAGAATGGAGATATTTCATATTAGCACTGGGACAGAAATACTACATAGAAATTATTCAGAAAATGCAGAATATATATATTTTTAATATATTTACTATTGACTTCTATAAGGCAGTTAAAGTAAAATTGTTATTTTTATTACAGCTGCTTTGCACCGTTAGTGATGGAAAGCAAGATCTTCAAGCAGGACTAAGCATATAATAGCTAAAAGTCAAAGTTAAACCTTAAAACTGCCCTAAAGTGCATTTATAATGCCAGATTGACTGAAAGAAATCTTACTATATAAAAATGTAGTCACTGAACTTTTTACATCCCAAACCATAAAGTCCTAGAGCTGAAAGATTCATTGTAGCCTCCATCTTGTTCTCAAAGATTTTTGTAAGGTTCTTCCGTGCTTCAGTTAACCTGTTTGTACTGAAACTCCTGCAAACATCCCCAAACTCAGCCTCAACCACTATGGGCAGAGTGCTTATGGGAAAGCACAGGCAGTGCACGGTGCTGCCCAAGAAAGCAGTGAGCACTGGGGCATCTAACAGAGCAAAGGTCCATGCTGCTACGTGGCTAGCAGAACACCACCCAAACAGCGGAAAGCAAATGAGGGTACGTGAGCTAATAAGCACTCCCGTAGCTATGTGTGCACTGAAGACACAAGTTGCTTTCAAGGCCTCTGCTAAATATTCCACTGTAACAAGCACAGAAATACCAAGGCTGAACTGTGTGGGTGATATTTGTTCACCTGTTGCTTGCTTCTGCCCCCACTTCATTTGGCGTCAATGCCCCTACAAAAGCAGGACTAGGTCCCAAACCTGTTTCTTGCTCAATACTCTAAAGCTAAGAGAGTCACAGCCATTGTGGAGCTGGCCAAGATGCTGCGACTACTGATCTGAGAAAGCCTCTGCAGGACTGGAGTCTTTCCACTCCAAAATAAACAGCCAAGGAAAGCCATAAACCAGTTCCAAATCACCTAATACTTACTCTCTGTACTCTGGTGACATCTGATGGCTAAAAGCTTAATAGATGTTGCTTCAATTTCAAAGATTAGTCATCCAAGTTTCCCTTTTCCATTTAGTAGAGAAGCAAAAAAAGTCAAAAGAAATGCCTCTGTGACAATAGTGACACCTACAAATTTTCAGAAAAAAGGTAATTATAATTTAACAGCTGAGAGCACTAGGGTTAATTTGCCTCAGTCCACTTCCCACCCATTCTACATATCATTAGTAAGTAAGCAAAACCTATACACCCTTCATGGTTTCCAAATTTGTCCATTTCCAACAGAAAGGTCTTTAAAAAGAAATTGGCACAATTCAGAGGTGTATTTTAGAACCCTATGTCAACACCAGCTTCAGAACAAGCTTTCCTGCTGAAGAATTAACAGTTTGACCAGGAAGGCATCTAACTCTGGGAGTAACCCTGAAAATTTTGGTAGCACTAAATGACATGCTTGAAGATACGCACATGCTTAGGCATGCCCGCAAATGGCAGCCTTCTCTCACAAACCAGTTCTGTTATTAGTACTGCTATGTTTCTAACTGTAGTCAATACCTTAATAAAAGATACTTTTTCCAACTAAGGAAGTGTTCGAATAATTTAGTGTCTCCCAGAAACTACTCCTTATTTTAGAGAGGGAGCACAGATAATACTTGCAAAACAATTTTTGAATAAACTCTGTTGGAAAGGTAAAAATGGAGATAAAACGTGGTTAGCTTTCAGAATTCAAATAACTCTCAATTCTTAGCTCAATCTTAAATTTTTAATAAAAGATCCCATGTATTTTTAAATGAAACCTTCTCCATTTCTAGCTCAGTTTATTATGCAATATAATAATGATATTGCATTAACATGAGAAATAATCAAGTGCTTTTTAAAAATCTGAAGCTATTATTTTCATTAATAGAATCAGTTACTTAAGTCACTGGAATTTCAACATACAACATGCTTCCTCACACTTGGCTACTGGTTCTCCGTTTTTTCTTACAACAACATTCCATAGCGAACGTTGAAAGAACGTGGCTGCCAAGCCATAATGTCTGTCATAAGATGAGACATTGTCATCTACCTTCCTGCTGACTTGTCCCAATCACAATGCACCAGTGCACACATTTCCATTTCAAAAATTGCCACTGGTATTGAAGAAGCTTCAAAGAGGCATAGACACTGCAAGGAGGTTTGAACTCATATGGAGAATCACAAATTGATATGGATTGGCTGTGGATTTTGCACAATTATCCAGTTAAAATTGTTTTTTATGTTCCAGAAAATACTACTTTTACATCACTGTAAGTCTTCAGTTAAATCTCATTTTCTCCGTGGCCAAGAAACGCAGGCCTTTAATCATCATAACTGTAGCTTCAGCGATGGGTCATGAGTGAAATCAGATTATTTGTTTCAGTTCAACAACCATGGAATGAGACTTTGCAGAGCACAGTACAGGAAAATGAGAAGTATGTTATTTCCTATTTGCAAAGGAAGAAAGTAAAGGTTTATTGTGACGGGCAAACGCTGGGAGAGAGCTAGTTTTTGTTAATGTGTGTCAGTGCTGATATGGCTTATAGATATCAGTAGAAGTTAAATAATCAACAGCAATGCTCTGCTTTGCAGAATAAAAAAAAATGCCAGCAATACATGTTTGAAAAACACGAGCCTCTGGTAATTTCTAAAGTCAACCATGCCCCAAAGCAATGAACTGAAAAAGCATGTGGGAAGGAATGATCCATCACAATCACGCTGTTTTGTAAAAACTTCACTTTCATGAAGATTGCAAAAGAAAAAGATTTTTTCAACCGTGTGCATATACATGTATCTATTTTTATCCACATATATAACCTCTCTTGGCTTTCTTATTCCTATTCTGAATTTTTACTCTCATATTTGCTACTTCCTCCTATGTCTCATGAAAATGTTACACTCTAATACATCACCTTTTCTGAATATCCACCACCACCCCTGCAGTAACACAATGAAACTCAGAAGAGGTCCTTCACCAACTTGAGCACCTGCTCCCTTCAACAGCTCTGCTGGCACGCACACACGAGTGGCTCGTGCACATTAGAAAGGCTTGTACAGTATCAGAATGATCTACATAAACCCTACATTTAGCTTATTTTACTGCTTGAATGCTGGTTTCCAGTCAAACTTTACATCCAAATCTGTGACTTTGCTGTTATAAATGGAGGGAGGGACAAGTGTTCTACTGTGCACGCTTCACTCAAAAACGTTACAGCACACCAACAACTTCAAGTAGCTCATTTTAAGTCCCCACTGTTGTTACATGACTGCAATATGTACTTAAGTTAAAGCTGATTTGAGTATTTCTTATGAAAGCATCAACATGCCTTAGTTGTAAATGAGAGGTGCAGAGAAAGTGTTCCTCTGCAGGCCAGCTGCAAGAACAAGCACCTTGCAGACTGCGAGGCAAACACCTGACCTCTGACATTCTGGTTGCTCAGGCTGTGCAGGAAATACTCACTGAAGTAGGTATTTTTTAAGGTCTGAACAGAAAAAACATAGTTGAATAAACAGTAAGAGCTGCAGGTTCAGTTTTGGGTTTGGGGATTTTCATTTTGTTTCATTTTAATCTAGCGGCTGGCTCCCCTGGTCACTTAAATTGGGGTTATTCTCAGCTAGTAAGTGGGTTGAAGTCTCTGATTAATTCCACATAGATCATTAAGACAGCTAAAAGAATCCAAATCACACCTACAATTTAAGCTGAATGTAAGAATTCAACATGAAAAGACTCCACATCTCCTTTTGGTGGACTCTTCAAAACCTGAATACACTGTCTGAAAGAGAGATCTGCTACTTCTCAGTGAACGCAGCTAAGGGAACACAGCTCTGTCATCTACAAAAACTAGTTCTACTGCTAAAATATTTGTCTGAAGAAAACAAACTCTTTTGCATTTACAAGTGCTCTTTGTGGAAATCACCTCTGCTAATAAAAAAGAAAAATGATAAAAACATTCCAACACAGGAAGGCCAAAAATAATGACAAAAAGGTGAAGAATACCTTTAACCCACCATGGTGCAGCTACCTATTACCATGGCAAGATTCATCGTTGGAAGAGATGAGATTTCTTGACAGCTGGTGGCTCCAGACCATGGAACAAAATTCCCATCAGCCAAGGAACAACTCAGATTTCCAATCCGAAATCTAACCTCTAGACAATCCATATTGTTTGGGGTTATTTATTTAACTTAAAAGTAAACTATATTTCGGATGTAGTGCATTTTCTACTGGTATGATGGCTTCCACACTGAAGGGTTATGTTTAAAGAACGTATGTTTGTTCGGGGCTGTCAATTAGAAAAATTACATATTTCAGTTAAGCTGTGTTCTTACTTCGAAATAATTCTTGCTTGCTTCTTAAAAGCAGATTGAATTTACAATCTGCTATTACTTAGGTATTTCAGTTGTTCTAAACCAACCTCGCTCTGGGGGCTGAGTAGTGGCATCCCCTCTGCTGTGCACTAGTGTTACCGAAGTCAGGCTAAGTACATGCTGGTTACATGACAACTAACCAAAATTTGTTAATTTCACATCGGTAACCCCAGGATTTTGTAGAAGTTCTTCACAATAGAGAGAAACTTTCACAAAACCTGAAAAGTTTGCATTTATTATATACATATATATACACGCACATATATATAAAAAAATGTGAGATGTTTCCAAACTAAGCCACTTCAAATGGGGAGAGTATACAGAAGACACTGACACGGAATAATTTGCTGATTCAGGACCATGTGTTTGCACTTCATAGAAAGCTATTTTTTCCTCCAATTTGATAAAAAGTTCCCAGCATGATACTAGGTCGTTGCGCTGCTGAAGATGAGGCCTTCTGCGGGAGATAAAAACCAAGGCTCTGACCACTGCATTCATTTAAAAAAATAATAATAATAAAAAAAATATCCACAAGTTCAGTTTTTTGGCCAAAACCCAAAAAACCCAAACATGATATGCCAAGGACTGATGGATCAATCCTTCCTGCTCCCCCCCCTCCAGACACACACACACAATCTTAAAATTATTTTTCTGCATTCCTCACCCTAAACTATGGGTTAGGTGAACAGCAGCAGTGTCTCACCCCATAAGAGACAGCAGAAATTCCTTAACCTACCTGACTGGGAAACTGCAAGGTCCATATTTGTAAAAAGACTTTTAAAAACCCTGGGTGGAAATCCGGATTACTGCGTGTTTGGTATTAATTGTTCTTGTAAAAATCATGAACCTTGAATGTCTGTGAACATTTCAAGCTAAAATATGGACTGAGCTTCCAAGACTAATTTGTGTTGGCAACGTTCAAGACAGAATTACAAACAGATGTTCTAGGTCTGTCTGAAAAACTAAGGGATTTGGGGATAAAAGTCTTCTGAACGATTAATGATATTGCCAAAATAAATAAATATGCAGTCATCTGCTAAAACTAAATATATATAAACACATAACCCCAAACCAAAGTATATATCCTATGAAAATACCAGATTAACATAAGCTAGGCAGTGCCAAGACAGTTGTTTTGGGACACTAAAAGAACATGCTACAACTCTCTTTTTGAGTGAAAGTATGATATACTTAATAGTACCACCACAAATTAAAAAATACATGTGGGAAAAAAAAAGAACCACTGAAACTTGGACTCTGTAAAATACTTAAGAATGAATGACTCAAAATCAGAGCCTTAGCAAAGGATAAAAACAGATAACAGATTAGCAATTTATTAACATTTTTACACGGCCTTAGAAGGCGCTTTTATTTTCACAGGGACACTGACTTTGAAAATTCAGATTTAAAAATAAAATAAAGTAAGAGGAAGTGAAAATATTTTAGAATGCTGGCAAGAAAAATTAAATCCTAAATGCAGTACATCATTACATTTAATTTGTGAAGTATTAAAATAACATATTCAGTGTACACTGAACTAATTGCAAACAGACAAATTGGCAGGATAAAGCGTTCTACCATCCTATAATGCTTATAATTTTTAACTGGAATTCTTATAAAGACATAAAGCAAAAAGTGGCCTAAGTCCATTTTTGTACTGGATTTGTGTGTTTTTAAAAAGGAGTTACTCATTCTTGGATCTCTTCTACTCTTACAATTTGCTCATTCTGCATAATTACTAAGAAATACAACAACCCTCGTAGCTATGACTTGAAGAAACAAATTAAGTTCCCAAATACTTATTTGATTCAGAGTTAAAACTGTTCAAGCACATTTTCTAAGATGACAAAAATTCCGTTATGAAAGCATACTTAGGATGTATACATCAAAAACATTTACACATTAGCATTTTCTAGTGGAAAACATGTTTGTTGGATGAGTGGACAGCTGCAGGTAAAAATACTGGATAAAGGCAACTATGTAAATGAAAGGAGGAAAACCCACAGATTTCTGGGAACGAGAACTGGTGGTTTCTCCAGTGCTGAATTCTGAGTCCAGACGACAAAATTTACATAGTCGAGTACCATCACCTTGCTCAGCGATGGACTCCTCTTGTACCACTGAAGTCTCTGACAAAGTTTTCACCGACTACACTAGTGCAGGATGAAGGCAGTAGTAGAAAAACAAGTTACGCAGTTGGGTCAGTTTCTTCCAGTAAGGAATGCTCTCCTCTGATCAGTGAAAAACGTAAATTAGCATTGACCAAAATCATCATCTCTAGGTTTCAGATCAGACCAGAGCAGATCAACTGTGCACTAATGCACTGCAAAAACCACTGTCTGATGATGTTAGTTCAGGCAGATGGGGGGCATTTATGAGCTGCAGCCCCTTGTGCTATGACCCAACTGAAACCAGCAGTCAACCCAGCAAGTCTAAAGCTTCAGGCAGCTGTGGTACTCTCCAGTCAGTCATTCTGCAGCACAAACACACATTCAGATCAACATTTTGTACCAAAACCAACCCAAAACCTTATTTTTGGGGAAAAAAGTCTTCTACAAAAACTTCAGCACTAATGGAAAGCTGTTTTAGTATCACTATTCATAAATAAACCATCTACACAATGATAGCCAGGAAGTAGTCCGTCCTCCAAATTTAAGTCTCACTGACATGTTCCATCAATAATTACTAAAGTTACAAGCATGTCTTTGATTCAGGGACTGGGAAAACAAAGGAAAAGAGAAAAAGCAGGTGTAGATTAGACCAGCCTAAGAAGGGGAGCTTTCTGAAGATTTTCAATTCAAATTAACAGACAAGTTTTGTGGGGACCATTCTTGGGACCCTTTGTAACTCCAAGGAGAAAGCAGCATGCAGCTGTGGGAAGATGCTTACATTGCAACTCAGCATAGGAGATCACAGAACCATAAAAACCGGTTCGGTTGTGCGAAACCTCCTGAAGTCACCGCATCTTACCTCCTGCCCAAAGCAGGGTTGACTTCAGAGGCTGATCAGGTGTAACACAATCAGATGTTCCGCTTAAATGTAAGCGCCACTGAAAATCCCACAATCATCAGCTCCGCTAGTCTTGCTATACATCTATATATCCATCCCTCTGTAATGAGTCCAAATCATTTATTTGTACTGGTGAGCAGCTACCAACATGAGTTGGGTCACTGATTCCTTTTGGTGACATCCAGGAGCCACTGACACTCAAGTTGCCATCACTGCAATCCAGCAGCAAGTATAGAGAACCAAGGGTGAGTATAGAGGAACGGAGCAGATCACACTTGTGAGAGCTACTGGAAGAGGTCATTGTTTAGCATCAATAAGCATAGGTCATATACATCACCTGAAAATCCAGTTCTTTCAAACTGTCTGAAGACTCAATAAAGGAACACTGTATCAAGTATACACCACGTATTTTCATGGTCTCTTTCCACACAACAAAAGAAAAACCTTTTGCTAAAAAAAAAAAAAAAAAAAAAAAAAAAAAAAAAAAAAAAGCAGAAGAAAACAAACCCTTTATATATCCACACATTCAAGAACTGCATTGTCATTTTTATCAACAGATAGAAAAAGTGGTAACTAACAGCACATATAGCCCTCATCATAAAAAAAAAAAATCAATGAACATATTTACTCAAAAAATAATTCAGTGTCTATACATAGCAGAGATTACATAATTTTTTGTTATATAGCCAGGAAGCTTACTACATTTAGAACACAAACCCAAAATGCTTGCAATAACTCACTGGGTACAAAACTTAATAAATATTAACAACAGATCCATTACCTAGCATTCAATAACTACACAGCTACTGTTAAAAAATAAAGTAGTTCTTCATCTGATGAAATGGATTAGCAAGTCCATCTGAAAGAGGACGGGACATCCGTATGTGATAGCCTTGTGAGTTCATGGCAGAGATTCCTCCATCCATCATACCAAAAGGAAAGGAAAGGTTATACAGGTTAATAGATACAGAAAATCCATGACTGACTTCTGTATCACACAGATACACATAGTATCTTTCAACGATCACTGAGCTGTTGGAAAGTTTGTATGAATCAATGCTTTCTTCATGTTCAAGATATAAAACTATGAAGACAAATTATAATTATACAAATCCTCACTACAGTACATAATGCTAAGACAGTATCTGTTTACAATAACAAGCAGAGGGCAAGCATATCCTTAACTATAGAGGCTCAAGTGTCAGTGACATCTCAAATACGAGATGCAACCTCAAAACCTACATTCTCACATTAAAAGTTATATCTTCTGATACAGTATTTGCAATTATGCAACCCTGCAGCTGATAGCTTGCAGGTTCGATTTTTCTAGAGGTCAGGGTTTCCATGCACTGAGCAAATGAACCTTGAAACAAACAGGTATAAACGAATTTCACTCATTTCATTGTTTTGAGTTCTGTGCAACTGGTTATTTTCCACAAACCTGGAAGAGGCATTGGATCAGTGTCATGAATTCTTGAAAATTTTTAAGTACTGTGGCATTGGTGTCAATTCTGAACTCACATTAACAGTAGGCATTTAACTTTTATTTGTTTGGACAGCAACAAAACAGAGAATGAAATAAGAAACAAGGTAAAAATGCCAAGCAGCCTGCAAGGATTGAGGCAAAGTGGACAGGAAAACCATGCCACCTTTGAAAATCCAAGCTCAAAAGAGCCTGGGGGCAGTGATTTAGGGGGAGAGCTGCAGCAGTCGGTGGCCCGCCCAGGCAGCAGACCAGCATTTGCAGGCTGGCCCCAGAGATGAAAGCCCTCTGCCTTTCCACCACCATGTAGCGTGCAAATACCAGAAGAAATACATGCGGCAGCACACATGGACGCATGCACCCTGCTTGCCGAGGCCACGCTGCCTCTCCCATTTCCACAGGAGCAATTCAGTGCCCCCCCAAATTTCTCTTGCAGCCGCTGCTGCCACAAAATCCTTCTATGTGCCTGAGGCTTCAATGAGCTCAAACACCAACAGTATCACCAAGCCCTGCCAGTGGCACTGGCATTACACAGGAGGCAGCTAGACTAAATTTAGTGCTACACAGGGAATCGCTTTAAAGGAAGACAAATTTAGCTAACCTGTGAAGATTTGAAACTTAATGGAAGACAAACTCTAGAATAAACACTCACAAGTCACAGTAGTAAAGCAGACTCGCAGATAGTCTTTTTAGGCATTTTATCTCATTTGTATGTTATCCCATGATGTACTTTAATAAAATTTGGCAAGAAAATCTTCCAGCAAAACAACAGTTGAGCTGTGTTTGCATGCCCCGCAGGAGTCACACAAAGACTGATGCTCTCACTAATGTAAATAAATGACTGCCTGAAGGTTGCACAGATGCTCCACTGTGCATCTGCACTGATGATGTGGTCATTTTGAAAAGCCCTTTCCCAATCTGTTACAGAATACCTGTTTCTAGTTTCCTGACTTGGGGAATAAGCTTCACCATCAAATGGCTTACTGATAATTGCCTCATGTTCAATCTGTTATGAATAAAATGCATGATACTCCTGCCTCACTTTGAGGAACAGTTGCACATAAAGCAGTTGGAGAACTGACAGTAGCATTTAGGTAGATGATAAACACGGCAATTTAATACACTTTAGAGCTTGCACTTCGGTTCTTCTACACAAGTCATGTGGCTTTTAACAGCTGATAAATTTTCCCCTCCAACATGGCTCCAACCATACTGCCTGTGAGCACTAATTATGGAGTAATCAATGTTAGCCCATACTCCTTGCTAAATGATTTACAAAGAATGAATAATAAAAGCCTACTGCAAATGGAAACAGATTATCTTATTATCATAGATTCTGGGTCTGTGTTCCACCATTTGCTATCAAAGATAGCAAGAATTAATCTACAGTAAAATTTCTTTCCTCTCTCCAGTCAGATAGAAGAGAGAACTGGGCATTTACTGCTTATGCATACAGGGTTGAATGCAAGAGTTGTCAAAGATAACCTTGATCTAGCGGCCAGATGACTAATAATCATAAACAATATAAAGACAATTTAAAATTTAAGATCACAGGGACAGAGAATTGTTGCACATATCACTGCTATTTCCACATTATTGCATCTGCATACAATGATTTAGCATAACCCAGGAGCCAAAAATGTCCCCTATAAAACACAAAGCTGCAACAATACAGAAGAATGTTACAGCAAACCATAGTACCGACCATGTCCAGGCAAGTATTCAATACTTTGTTTTTTAAAGCATCTTTTTGCTTAGTCTCAAAACCATAAAACCTGTTAAAAATATACCAGATGACATAAGCAGCAGAGAAAAACTTGATACAGTTTTACTTGAAGAAAAAGGAAAATTACAATTTAAAAAACTATTTTAAAATACAGTACTTCTGGAAAACACTGGAGGTGTTCCATGGTGTATTCTGAAGATGGGAAATAGTATTTATGGTGGCAGAATTCAGTCCTATGACTGCACTCACATTACTGAATAATCTTCCCTGGTTTGCTTCTCTCCTTTTTTAAAAATCTTCATTATAACTTTCCCAGTTTCATACACTCAGGAGTTTCTGAAAACAAAAATCCATCCACAATGAACCTTTTTCAGAATGTTTCATCATTTAATTAATGATGAATAGGAAAAAAATGTTGTTGACGCTTTAATAATTATTGCTTCACTCAGCTTGGAAAAGTCAAATTTTTCATGAGTATAATCGCTGCAAAAGGAGGAAATGGTACACAGGATATAATGACATTACAGTTGCTTCTGGTCATTTTGAAACTCCCCCTGCTGTACGCCCACTAAGTTGTCACGTTGACTGCAAGTGCTGAATGCAGATCCCACGTTACAGCGGCTACAAGTCAAAAAAAAAGTGTCTAATCCTGTATGCTGAATACCGCAGGGAAGCAGAAATACCGGCACATGCTTTAACAGGATTTGCCCGAGTAACGGGAGGAGAGTTGCTGCGACAACCAGCACCACAGCCCAGGCTGATGTGCTTTGTCAGCAGCTTGGCTGCCACAGGGACCTTGACTTGCCAGGAGAGCTCCAGCACTAGCAATCCCAGGGGTATGGGCTTTGCTCAGCGGGGGCAGTGGCTTGGAGAGGCAGGGCTCCATGGGTTCGGTCCCTTCCATTGCCCTGTGTCCCCTGTCACCACACTTGAAAGGTGACAAGTCTTGGGGGTTACTGACAGCAATAACTCCTTGTCCTGTGCCCTCAGGTCTAGAAGCCTGGACCTCACCTGTCTTCGTGCTTCAAGAGCCACAAACCTTAACCCAAGGCCAGGAACAGTTTTTTAAGCCTCTTTAAGCTAGAAAAACTTGTTTCAAGGAAAACCAAGAAAGATTATGCCATGGATTTCACACACTGTTACACTACACCTCGTCATTTAATTTTTCAGATGCTCTGCCACTCTTACCTTAAAAGTGGGGGTGGGGGGGAGAAATAAAGAGTCTCTTCAAGAAACCCTGGTAGATACAAATGTGACACTTACTGCTTCCTACGCTGCTCACTTCAATGCTGTGTTCGTTACCATGTCTGGCAATACCATTTAAGTAGCATTGGGTGTCAAAAAGCTTTAAGCGAGGTGCCATGAAACGGGCAGGTTCAGAGACGTCCCACAGCAAGTCAGTGCAAAGGAGACCAACGTGAAGGGGTGCCAACTTGCACAGAGGTCACAGCTCAGAGCTACGGGCATCTCCGTAACAAAGGGGACGGGCACGCAGAAAGGAAAGAGAAAGGGAGGGGAGCAGCACCATCCTCGTGCAGCGAAATACCACCAGCCTTTCTGTGTCCAACTCAATGAACAAGCAGAAACTGGTCTCAGGCAGAAGCACTGAACTCCACCAGTGCAGTTTTGAAAGGGTGGCTGACTTTTTATTGGGCCCACAATTCTGACAACTTTCCCATCTGTCTGTCTATGCACTCACACACACCTCAGTGATTGCAGGCAAGGTCCTCCTCAGGGGCAGGATTCAGAAGCACTGCTCCCAGGTGGGAGAGGGATGGTTCAGCTGCCTTAACTATGAAACAGGTTGTCCTGACAGTCTATTTTTATTCTGCAGATGCTTGGTTTCGCTTTGATCATCTTTGATTTTTCCTGTACAGTTTCCTTCAAATGTATGTGTAGATTTGGATTTGACAGAAGCTGATGATGAGTCAACAACTGCAAGTGACAAAGCCCAAACTTCTGTCAGAAAAAAAAAAATGTTGATAACATGACTATCTTGTAGAGGATAGGAATGATTTGCAACTAAACTGAGCTTTGAATGCAACTACATTAAGTACCCAGCTGCTAGATAAAAACTGTCTCAGAATAATTACATTCCTACTCCAAAAAGAAGAGAAAATGATTATTCGAACATATATCCATATGTGGAAGTGACTGAAATTACTTTGTGTCACTGAATATTTTTTAATATTAAATATTTTAATATATACATGTACCAGAATCTCTCAAATATTTACCATCCAACCATTCTTAGCCAGAAATACTTTATATATGTAAAAGCTATTAAAACAATTTAAAAGGCAATCTGTTTAAGGTTTCCATTGAAAATAGTGCATAATTTCTAGTTTTCCTGCCTATTTACCCATCTAAACATGAGACAGACAAGATTACATTGGCTCAAAATACAGACACTGAATGAGATAAGAAACATTATCATCACACTTGTAAATTTACGAGTGAATGGGTTCAACATGAGTTATACTGTATGGAATAAGAGCTATGTGTTATATTCCCATTTTGCTCTAAGGATTGTTACTACAGTAATTTTCTAGTCATGAAAGTATTATCATTTGTAAATATTAATTGCAGGCATAAATAGCTAAGGCAAATAGCCCCAAAATAAATTGGCAATTATTTTTTAACCCTTTAAAAAATTTTCAAGGGATATTACTTAATGCTGCGCCTGTTGATTATAACCTGAATCTTTTTTTTTTTCCTCTGTTTACCAAAAATGGGTTAGTCATAGGGTAAGTTTTGTTCAAAATAAACACACCCACCCAGACATGAACATGCACGCTCTATTTCTTCTCAAAGATTTTTCCTCCTTTTTCTAGGGGCCATGTGGCAGCAGCCCAGCCAACAAATTAAAACAAGTATTTCATAGAATAGAATCATAGAATCATTAAGGTTGGAAAAGACCTCTAAGATCATCGAGTCCAACCGTCGGATGGACAGTGGCAAATGGCATTTGGCAAAACACACTGTTTTTTATAAAACAGCGATAATATTAAGAACAAACACATTGACTATGAGCTACACCCTAGAAAGCAGAAGTAGTTTCTGACAATCAATACCTAACTAGCTTTTTGGAAGAATTACCTGTGAACTTAAAATCACCTTGAAGCTTATAAATGTCTTGTAAGATTGTTTGTACTATCAAACCTATCTAATAAGGGCAAAGTGCATGGTGGCCACTGTCAAATTCTTGTTCAATCAAGAATCAGTAAGTAAAAGGCATTAGCTCTGTTATGCTCCATTGCATACAGTTACATCTTTGATAACTGCCCCATGGGAGTTTATGGATCCTACATGACCCCTGTTGAAACTCAATTGACTTCTTCCCTGCAAATTCTATTAGAATTGGTCCCTGCATCACTGCCCACAATAATCAAGAGCAGAGAGCCTGATTTATGTATAAGCATTTTGTTTTAGTCTAACTCAATAGAATATAAAATAGATGAGGTTATGAAGTAGCTGTTTAAAAAAAAGAGTCAACTCCATCCCTTTCTATACCACAAATTAGAAATGACATTTTAAGTCTCAAATTTAAAAAACTGGAAATGCTTCAGGAACAAGGGGAGGGGAAAGGAAAGAGTTTTGTCTAAATATTGGCCTTTTGAAAAGTACCAGGATCAAAACCAAAAAAAATCATAAACAACTAATATAGTGTGCAAATGTAATTGTCCAAATGTTCTGGAGTTTACCTACAGCAAGAAGCATTATTTTTACAGAATTTAAAAGTTTCTAATAGAATGAATTTATTGAGAAAGCATATGCTATTTACTAGCAAGTTTAAAGATCTGGGTTAAGCCTTTTTCAGAGACTTGGAAACCCCAAACAAAGAGCCCATAATTCTTCCTTCATTTTCTTAAGGTTACTGACATTCCTCAGCTATAAATATTTAGCACTGTTCAACTATTCAGCTCAGCTCATAATTTTAAGACATTAAAACTGACCAACATGCTAAAATCTTCATAACATAAGACATCTCATAACATAGAACAGTGGTACAACAAAGGCACTAATTGAACTTTAGGTATTTCTTTTCCGTTATTATAATTTTATTCCTGAATTTCTACGGTTTAGATCCTCCTACAAAGAAGGATCCAAGTAGCTTTAGGTATAGAAACTACTTTCATAATTATGAAAGTTCGAGTAAAATCTGCTGGAAATAATTATCAAATGATAAGCAGTACACGCTTACAGAAAAGAAGCAGATAAATTTATATAGCCAAATATCATACTTGTGATACACGGGACAATGAAAGCAAGAAACACATCAGCTATCAATTTTTTCATGGAAATAAGAGAGTGAAAATAACCTATCAGCATACTAAAAGATCAGGAGGTTATGATGAAGACTGTAGAAGTCAGAATGGGCCCATTCTCAGGAATGTTTACACTTACGGAAAACAGAAGGGCAATATAATACAAAGCGCAAGAGATAAGCAGACTACCTCAAAACAATAAAAACATTTAACCTTTGCTAGTTTAAATGCACTTTGGAAACTATTTGAAGCCATGCAAAGATATTCAAAGAGTAAGATACTTTAAACTCTTGAACTAGATACCAACATAGAAGCTCTGGAGGAGTTAAGCAGCCAATGTAGAACCTGAAGGGAACACTTTAACAAGTCCCAATCACAGGAACGATGTACCTGCAATGCACGGGTTAGAAAACTTGCAAATACAACTGAACTAACATTGAGAGCAGAGCCTTGCATAGGCCGACTTCACTATCCTGACAGCAGAACCCCTCTGCTGGTTTGTTTTAAACAGATAAATCTTTCCAGTAAATGCATTAGCTATATCATAATTGTAACCAGAGAGCAACCAATCTCCCCAAGATTATAGAAAAATCTACACAGTTCATTAACCATATAATTATCTTTACTGCCATCATCCCAACCACTAGAAGTCAAGATGCATCCCTCAAGCAGGCTTGCTTCACTGTAGCTTTATGAATCCAAAACTCATCTCTCCAATCCAAGTTTTAGATCTATTTGATTTAAAGACAGCAAAAGTCAGATTCAGATAAACACACACAGGTTGCCAGAAAGCCACATATTCACAGAGAGTTTTTCTTTAAGAAGAAATCTTACAGGTTTGTGGCCAAAATTTGCAGTACCTGTAAGTACATAAGCATACCCATCTGAAGAGTTTGACATTTAGCCTTCCCTCAGTGGTGCACAGGTGCTTAACTGCAGAAAAGATTTTGGAAGATCTGACCAGATCAGCTAGTTACCATTCTTTGTCTACCTAACTTAGCAAGTGCTCTTCTTGAAATACTTTCTTGGACAACAAACTTCTCTTCCCTTGCTCTCTCTCATGATAAGTGATCTGTACAGGCATTCACATTGCACCCATCCAAGCTACACGCACCATCTATCACAGCAAAGCTGCAGCACACATGGTCAATTAGACCACTGGCCAGCATGCCGTGCCACCCCACTCAAAGTAAAGCACACACATGCCTCCAGGCAAATTTCTCCACCTAATACTTCATCTCAGCAATTTCAGATTGTGCATCCTAACAGCTCTGTGGGACACAGAGGGGCTTAGCACACCCTGAGCCTGGCAGAATATGCCTTCACATGATATCACTGTATTTCTTTCTGTAAACTTAATTAACAAAACAGACGTTTGTGTTCCAAAATACAAGCCATATGTTAAGAAGAAAAATACCTAGGGAAAAAAAAAAATATATCTTTCAAAATCTAAATAAAAGTATAAGGGCCCTAAAGTAAGGAAGGATTTATGAAAGCCCCTATGCTGGCATGAATTTCAATCCATGTAAGGTACAGTTACTGAGACCAACTGGGAGTAAGATTAGAACAGGAAAACAAGAAAACACTTGCATATTTGGACATCTTCAAATTGCTTTAAGTATCATGGATAGACCATTCTTAAAAAAAAATATCTGCAACAGACATTTGCCATACATGGCAAACAAACAAAAAAAAATCAACTTGGATTTTTATTTTAAATCTGCCTCACAGAGAATATTTATGTGGGCTTATTAATTGCACTTATAAAATACACTGCTACCAAGCCTGTGGCACACAAAATATTTAATATATATGCAAAACATACTACTTTAATCAAAATAAAAAATAAAATACAACTCCTAAAAATAAGCTAAGACCATATGGCAGAAAAACTACCCAGTGTCTACATTTGACCATCATTACAATCTTTAAAAGAATACAGAAATATTTTAGACTGCCTATGAGTCTTGGAATTATATCCATTTACTTGGAAGAGCTTACAGAATGATGGTAGCGGTTGCGGGATGCCTAGAAAGAGTCTGTCAAAATTTCTCACTTATAGTCAGTACTGTATTTTAAATACTCTAACGAGTGATTATAAGTTTAAACCTGCCTTTTAAGGAAAAAAATCCTGCTTCAGCAGAAGAACTCTAGATATTTCACATCAATTAGAAAGTCAATCATTATGTTCTCACAAAGATAGTTTTCTTAATGAAAGAAATTAAAGGAATACTCAGTCTGAATAAATTTATTGCCCAGGACTAAATACATTACCCAGGATTAATACACTTAACTTGAAACAGAATTATCTTCTTTTCCTATTATAAGTATACCCTTGAAAATGTCTCCATTTGTAATAACAGATGGCTTTTCATCAGAAACCACACGCGGTCTCAAGTCTGTTTTTTAATGCAGAACTATATTTGAAATAACAGTTGCATAGCAAAAGAAATTCTAATCTTTGGATAGCAAAGTTTGCTCCTGCATACTAAAGCCATCCTTTCTCAACCAAAAAATACTCATGGGACTCCAAATCTCATCAGTCATCACTCAGTGGTATCAGGGCCACAGATACCCAACCCTGTGTGGTTATAGCACTGTGTGCTAATACCATAGGGGCTGCATCATTGTATGAATACCTGACAAACAGCTTGGCAGCTGAGTGATGAAAAGCCCCCAATATAACAATTAGAAGTGAACCTACTAACAGCACCAAAAGATTAATTGCAACTTTAAAAGAAATGTTACTCTTAGCATAGTACACAATTTCGGTCAGTCTACACTATTTGAAATTTGAGCTTTATGCTACCAAAACTAATTCCCCCTTTGTCTTTTGTCCCTCCTGGAACCAAACCAATCCAGTTTTTGAGTTCAAGATGCATACCTTAGGCAGTACTGTAATACTAATAGGCCTTAAGTTTATTTCTACCAGTTATTCTTATCTTCAGTTTCCACAACAACCTGAATTTTGAGCGAACTTGAAAACACGGACCTATATTTGTATGCATTTAAAAGTTATGGCTTATGCTCAGAAGCAGACTTCTAACATAAATACCTAACTCAAATTTATAAGCTAACAAAGTTTGAAACCTAATCTTTATCTTTTATTGTGTTTGTTACATAAATACAATACGAAAGAGTAATTGGAAACCATAGTCCAGCTATCTGTCACTATTCTGCACCCTGCAGAAGCACCTGAGAGCCCCTGCCTGTACTGCAGGCACCTGGTGAACAGTGTAGTCCCATCGCTGAACCCTTACCAAAACAATACCCTGCTAGTTTCTCGTGAGGAAGCCCACTTCTTCGTAACAAGAAAGAGTGAGCTCACTCCTCACGTGGTTTTGAAGAAATCAAAATTGTCTCCTCTAGTGGGACAGTGCCCATAGTTCAGACCAGTAAAATCACTGCATGTGACGGACTACAAATACAGATGACTTGCAGCTATAAACATGTCTGGGAGTGCTCCCTGTAATCTTTGAATAAATTTGCATATATTCTCATTGATTTGGACTGTTCTATAGGAGAGGACAACCACAGCATCATCTTAGATAATAATTCTACTGGGTTTAAAATAAGACACATACGAACTACCATAAAAATTCATATTAAAAAAACCCATAAAAATTCATAACTGACTCTTGGGAAAAACAGATCCATGCAACATCAGATACAGCTAAGGAAGTTGTAAAATAAACACAAATTAACAAACAGACCCAGGACAATTTGCATATAATGAAGCCCAGATCCAACATCTAACTGAAGTAAACTCCAAGGTTTATATCCTAATTAAGAAGAAACAAAGCAGGGTTTGCTCTGTTTCTTGTTTAGTATTAGCTACACATAGTTTCTGGATAAAAGGGGAAAGCTTTGGGCTTTTAACCACACTGCACCTGGTGGGAACAGGCAGTAGAATGAGCAGAACAACGCCATCAATCTCACCCTGCCTTTGGGCCACCAGCTGCTGCTGGACTGCAAAGCCACAGCCATGATGCATATCCTGGTTCTTCAGCTCTAGTTAGTTACAGCGCAATCAACAAAATAGGTCTCCTTAGACCTCCCTGCAACCATTTGCTTTGTGTCATTTCTGCATTAATCTACTGCAATGCATTTTTTCCCAGTGTTCTTCTTGAAGGCCAGCTGAAACTTCCTGTTATTTCAGGATACTGCAGCCAGGCTGCTGAGGGGAACGGGTTGGTATGCGCAGTCTACCTGCACTTCATCGACTGCCCTGGTTCCCAAACACTTCTGGATGCAATTACAGGCAACTGGAAATCAGTGCAGTGAGCCAAGACGGATGCAATGTTCATGCTGTTCTTCTGAAAGACAAGCAGCAGAATTAGCCTTCCCCTGTCAGTTGCCCAATCCTGAAATAACACAGCACAGTGGAACGGCACATGGCTGAAGCGTATGCTGCAGTCCCACAACTTCCAATTAAGATATTAGTGGGATGGGGAGGGGAGGTTTGTGCATCTTTAAGGCACACCTTTAAAGAACACAGGAAACAGAAAGATGCCTAGTATAGCCGGAGGTCAGTAATGTATCCTGCCTTTTTGGTTTTGGGTTTTTTTTCAAACAGAATGTGATCTGGGGTGCCACTAGGCAGCAGGTTAGAGGGGACATTCTGACAGCTCCACATGGGGTAGCATCCTGTTGCTTACTAAAATCGGTCCATTGTCTTGGTAAATCAGAAAACAAGCTCACCTGCCCTCTATGGAGGCAAACAGTGACAGCAGTACCCATCACATGGTGCCCTTAACTTTCAGTTCTTGAGCTCACCCTTCTGCAGACCCCGGCCCCACAGAAAAAACGTTATCTTAAGAAGCCAGGCACATTCTGTTTTAAAAACTTATTTCATTCTGTTTACAAACAAGATTGATTTTGCATTATTTTAACCTAGTTTCTCCTATGCTTACAGAATGCAACTAATAACAGCTGAGCAATACTCTCCCTCTTATAACTTAACTAGCTAGCGACACGTCCCTCACCAGAATTGTTACTGTTTTTTTGTCGTTTGGTTTTTCAGCAGAATAGGATTTGTTTCTTGTTACCACAAAACAGCTGAAGAATACGTGATGTCAAGTCGTCTCTTGTTTCATGATGCAAACTAGTCTGAGGAAAATGTCACTGCAGGATTAAAAATAGTCCTGAATTGCAAAACTAAAGCTAAATAAGAGCTCTGTCCTTCTCTATGGCACACTAGCAATTTTTTTTTTTTTTTCATCTGGTATGTATGACAACCATGAAGAAAGAACATCTTAACTAGAAGTGACACTGAATTGACTCTGGCAGAAGTTAAGACAGAACTCTTGTAAAAAGTTCAACTCCCTTAAAATCCATACACATAGAAAAGATATCTGTCAGCAGAAAGAAAAACAGCTGGCAAAGTCTTTTTTTATCAAATAAGTCTTTCCTCCTGCAAGTGTGTCACATGATCACATAACTGTTCCACTATACTCTGTATGCTTTAAATTAATTCTGAGTCACCAAAACCCTTTCATAGAAAATTCTATGATCACAGAAATGATCACATAGAGACAAATGATGTAAAACATACTCAGTTATTCATAGCAACTGCAGCTGGTATACATAGATTTTGTGCCCAGCCTGTTACAACTGAACGTGGAAGACTGCAATACTGCCTAATATTTTCTTAATAAAATCCACAATTTAGATTTTTTTTTTTTTCAGGTCACAGGTACACCTGTTACTCCATATAATAACAGCATATGTAAATTTTATATTCTATATCATATATTCAAAATGGAGCGTTCTTTTTTTAAAGCAGAATCTGCACAGCTTTTTCAGAGCCTGATTCAACCTTCATGTTTTCAGTTCTTCATAGTCATTTTGTTTCTCATTAGCAACTTCATTTCTTGGCTGGCAGAGTAATCATCAAATGCACCAAGCATCAATAGCCAAACCAAGCAAAGAATTATTTCTTAGACACCTACAGAGCTTTAGATAATAGCTAGTGTCTACAGAAGTAGCTTTAAACACTTCAGCACTATAAACCCGAGAGTGCTGAGAGAGCTGGCAGAGGAGCTCACCAAGCCGCTCTCCATCATTTATCAGCAGTCCTGGTTAACGGGGGAGGTCCCGGATGATTGGAGGCTTGCCAATGTGACACCCATCCACAAGAAGGGCCGGAAGGAGGATCCGGGGAACTACAGGCCTGTCAGCCTGACCTCGGTGCTGGGGAAGATTATGGAGCGGTTCATCTTGAGGGCGCTCACAAGGCATGAGCGGGACAACCAGGGGATCAGGCCCAGCCAGCACGGATTCATGAGAGGCAGGTCCTGCTTGACCAACCTGATCTCCTTCTATGACCAGGTGACCCGCCTAGTGGATGAGGGAAAGGCTGTGGATGTGGTCTACCTGGACTTCAGCAAGGCCTTTGACACTGTCTC
>NW_008794117.1:137564-146540 GCF_000699145.1 Aptenodytes forsteri | reverse complement strand
CCCCATCCCTGAAGGTATTTCAAAGACGTGTAGATGAGGCGCTTAGGGACATGGTTTAGTGGGCATGGTGGTGTTGGGTTGACGGTTGGACTCGATGATCTTAGAGGTCTTTTCCAACCTTAATGATTCTATGATTCTATGAAATAAGAGACTGGTTCCCGATTTAACACCTCTAAAACTGAGCATCTTCTAGCCACGTAGTGGCCCATATTCATTGTTCACATTCTGCTAGACAATTCCCAATAAAACAGATCTATCATTTGAAGATAACTTTACATTTCAATGTTGAATATGCTTCCTCGTCTGCCAGAAAGATAACCACAAGCACTGAGGGTATGTTTACTTTTGGGGGGAACCTACAGATTAAAGCCAGTGAGTGTCTGAACACAAGGAACCAACCTCAGCTTACACAATCAGCGTGACTGGACTCCCTCCTCATCTTTCTGTTTTGAAACTTCTGTTCCTTCCCCAGTTGGGTTGTGTTTTTTGAGTAACCCTCCAGAGCTAACCTCCAGAAAAATATCAGCCATCCAGTGTCATAGGATGGGATTAATCATGAGGAAGGAACAAAGAGATTTAAATACAACTGCATCAACAGTAACAAAGATAACTTATCAAAATCTTCACTTGCTATTAGAAAAAAAAAAGGGAGGAGGGAGAAGGGGGGCATCTGAAGACATAAATAGATAATGTCTTCCATTACTGAAAACCTCTCAGCATTTGGCTATTTAACATACAAACATTCAGAGAAACAGTCTAATGTCTTTTGGTACCAAGAGTGATCCACATCTTGTATCACAAAATGTTATACAGAATAGTTCACAAGAGCAGGGAAAAAAACCAAGTAGACCTTCCTTGTACATACACTGTACATAAATCAGGCTTTAAAATGACAACTTGATTTTCTAAGCATCGAAATCCAAATCCAGAGTCCAAGTTTTAACCGGAAGTAACTTTAGCAAATGAATTGTTTAATAATCCTACGGTCTTGAAAAATGCTGCAGGCTTATTGTTTCAGGTCTTCTGCAAATAATAGAGGAAGAATTTACAAGGGAAAAGCAAAAAGTTAAAGGGGTTAAATAAAAATGCAATACCAAAATATACGGAGATCTAAAGGATTTGTTTTGCTTGTGCCAGGCATGTGAAATGCACGTTTCACCAGTGCTGTAACACGTTCTGAGTTCTCAGGTACTCTGAAGTATAATTTTCTAATTCACTGCAGCATCTTATGGAAATGAAATAGCAAGAGTAAGCATTCATTTCCTGAAACTTGAGTTCAAATCCTGATTAGGTCACAAATGACGTGAAACAGCTCAATCCTACAAGATGATGCATCTCCTGCGCTTTATGTCCAATGTCTATTCACTTCCACAGGAGTGGATACACCTACACACCTCCTAAGGTCAGACCTTGTGTTCACAGGGAAAAAGAGAGCTACAAACATTTGCTGAAAAATCTGTTTGCAACTGCAAAAACATCTCCAAAATAAGAGTACAACTTCAAATTTCTGATTAGCTGAGGCATGTGGAAGGCATCAATGAAAATTACTGTTGTAGAGCACCAGCTCCTATTCTCTCGGAAAGAGATACACAGCTGCACTCTGGCTGCCTAAAAAACAAAACCAAAGTATCATCAAGGTGTAGTTAATTTAATTTTGGTGGGTTTCACTTGCTTTTCTTGCTGCTGGCCATTTTGCAAGTGGGTAGACAGACTTCATTTGTTAGTTCGCCTTTTTTTTTTTTTAATTTATCTATCTATGTATACACACAAAGAAATTCAACACCCGTCAAGATAGAGTTGTGTAAGTCTTAGGTCCTACAGCCCTAAGTAACAGATCAGTCACCAGCACAACTGAGGAAAAAAAAATCCCACAGAATTATTCAATTATCTAGAGAAACTGTAATTGAGATAAGAGATTAATATATTTGCAATTAGGAAAACATTGGGCTTTACCTCAAGAGCAGTGTTACCATAACTGTAACAGCTTTTCCTTAAACACTCATAGTGCCTAAAGATCTGTCTGCTAATGGGACAGGTTGCTTTACTATACACACAATATACTAAGCATATCCAATATGTAGTAACAACATACTGACACTTGCAGAATGCTTTTCTCTTCCCAGAGTCCATTTGCAGTCTGCATTTCTGATGTGATTAAACACACTCAAATAGTTCAAAGCCACAAATGTGAGTACCATATGTAAATATTGAGTCTTCCCCACACAAAGGGAAAAGGTGACTTCCATATCACTAATTCCTACAGATTAGACTCATGCAGACTTCTAAACCACAAATTAAGCAAAATTAAACCTGGTGGCTTCTGTGTGAATTCAGCAGAAAAATGAGAACTACGTAAGAGAGTGTTTTTGATCAATTTGCCATTCATATCCTTGAGAGTTAGTTTCTGACTCATTACGCATGTTTACAACATGTTGTCACATCTTACCTAAATACTGTTTCTGTGTTTCTGTCTGTTCTTTTCAATAAGCATCTTTTCGGTGGATCTGAGTATGCAATTAAAAAATCTGAGCATACTACTAAGCCTTTTTAGACCCATTAACTTTTTTAATGTTGAGTATTTGAAGTGAGTTTAGGGGAAAAGAAAGACAAATGCAACTAAAAATTGTTGCTTAGGAAAAAAAAGCATAGTGTTTTTGTCTGACATAGAAAAGTAATTTTTTTCCTGGATAATTCTTGTGTTAGGCTAATTCTAGAAACAAACCAAAGTTGTTTTAAGTCAGGCTTTCTCCAGACATATTGACTTTAAAAAAAAAACCAAAAAACAAAAAACACACTAACTAGGCATTTTCTTGCTTATATGAGCAATGACACCTTTTATTAAGGCTTTTTTTTTTTTTACATTTCAATTTAATTTCCAGTTATAAGAAACATTTTTGCCATTCTTTGCATTTTTCTTATTTTAGTCATGTTAAATTTTTGTTGACCATATTCCCAGGTTAAAAAAAAAAAGAAAACCAAAAAACCACCTCTCCTCACATATAAAACATTTAAGTGTTGGAAAACAATCATACAAAAAAGCCAGTCTTGAAATAAAAGCATGACTCCTCCTACCCTCACACCAGCATATGAGTCAGCAGACACTACCATATTTCACGTGGTGAAATTTCTTTTTTCCTTCCACTAATCTAATGTAGTTTCAGACAAGTGTATTGTAAAGCAGTACACAAGAGAATGTGATAGACATGATTAAAAACAATCATGTCCGTTTACTTCCTCTTCAAACTGCATTGATCCTCTCAGATGTTCGTTCCCTGAGCTGCTGCTACCTGTGTTCACCAGGAACAGCTTCTCATCACTACAGCAACACGTCCTGGAAAAATTCTTCATCTTACTGGGAAACAGCTTTGTTTACACGACAAACCAGGACACATCAGCCCTCCCTAAGGAAACTCTTTGGCCCTGCAGCACCCCGAAAAACCAAGCCCCAGAGGGTCTTGGTCACAGGTGAAGCCCCAGCAGCTGTTGCAGAGTACAAGTGCTGAAAGGGAACCACAGTTCCTGAAGATGCTCAGGGCCAGGCTCTGCTTGTAGCATGTAATCCAGAACCAAAGCGTGGAGCACCTGACCTCCACATGGAGCACTCAGAAATACCTACCTTAGCACCACCTAAATACTACTCTTCAGGTGTTTAAAGCAAAGCACAAGACGACCAGCTGCACTGACATCCCCCTACACTGTGGCATAATTAAGAAGCTTACAATCTTTCAGCATGAGGAGGAGGGACATTTGCTTTCAAGTAAGTCTACTGCTTAAATAGGCTAGGGAATTAAACCGCGTAATTGGAAAACATCGCTCCTCATGGACAGTGCTAGAGAAACTACAGACACATCAACATTGAATGTTTATGCTTACTGTAGACATAAAATGAGAGTCAACTTTCTGTCGATGAGGCTTTGTCAACACAGTTATGCAAAGTAGATGAAAAGCCTAATATGAAGCAAGAAAAAATAGTCTAAATGTTGTTTTAATTTTTTTTTCCTGTTAACTTCTATAACATTTTAAAAATAGAATAAAATAGATTTTTTATATGAAGGATTCCTCCAAAAGCCTGATATTGAGGCCATTACCGTACAAAGCATTGTGGTAAATCTCATTAAGTAACAAATTGACTTGATGCCTACCACCACCATATTACCTTGTAGTACACAGTGCCAGCAGTAACCTTACTGCTATAATAAAACTTGTTTCCCCAAATGCACACCATATTTATTTGTGAAATATATTCTCAGTAACAGGAAAATAAATTGAGAAGAAGGAATTAATGGATTTTTTTTTATTGATTTAATCTAAAGTTGGTTGGGAAATAACTTCTCAAAAATAAGAGCTAAATTATTTAGAGACTGTTAAAACATAATTTTCTATTTATTTCAGCTACAAGATAGGTTTAAGAGAACATACTGTTCTTCCAGCTAGAATTAATCCAGCTTTTTTTATTGCATAAGCAGCATACATATGCATAAAAGCAAAACACACATGAACAAAAAAAATGCACTTTCAGAAATTACTAATTTTAGGAGACATACGAGTTCAAAAAAATTAAAACCTTTTTCTCTCTTTATTAGAAATTCTGATAGGAGATAATTGCAGGAGTGAGTCCACGGAGATTTTGTTGTTCCTGATTGTGAGCTTACATCCCCAGCAGCAGTAAACAAGACATACACATGTCAAGGACAGACTTTACTTCAGAGCTACAAGCCTGGCAAAAACTAGAGGTCATTTATTTCCACCAGTCAGAACAAATACTAAGGACTCATCACAAGATAAAGACAAAACACCTGCTCTACTAAAAGCTTGTGGCAAAATTGGAAGCATTTCAAAGCTGAGAAAGGTTTCTAACCTCGTCTGCTCGCAGAATGGGGCAGGATGGCAGGGGAGGAGGTTTCTGTTGCGGAGACCTGGGGGAAAGCACAGCCTGGGATGACATTACTAAACCTACAACCACTGATTAAACATTGTCTTAAGGCAAAAATTCTACACAATGAGCTTGTGCACGCATTACGGTTTGTAGCTAAGTTCTTATCTGCAATAAACTGATAACCATTCATTAACTTCTGAGCATAAGAGACAACTGGCAAGCTATTTCATGCCTCGAAGAATTTACAGCAAAAGGGAGAGAGGTAAACACACAGTGCAGGTGACTTTGTATCTGGAAAATAAAATGAATATTTAAAAATGCTGTTACCTTCCAGCTGTAAAATGGATTGACATTGAGATGTCCTGACAAATGCAGTTTTTAAAACTGATACTGAATCCTTATGTGCTATCAAGCAGAAAAGCAAGCTTAATCTTTCAATTAATAACAAACAGCTATTAGTATTTTTTAGTAGAAATGAATTTTATAATTAAAGCCTATATGAACATACGAGTACCAAATACATCTTTCACAAGCAGCCCTAACTACAAGGGTCATAAAATAGTATGTGTACGGACAGTTATAGCTTATAAGACTCCATGGGGGGAAGTTAAAAAGAAGATAGGAAAATTAAAAATTAGTAAGTCTACAGTACAGTTGTTCTGAACAGATGTATTCCTGAAGTCACAACTCCCAAGGCAATCTCTAAGGACAAGGAATTTGGCTCCATAATTATTTCTGAAGCACTTGGGAGTTCTGTAAATTATTTCATCTGCCTAGAAGCAGATTAATAAAGGAAGGAACGCTGCAGGAAAAGTGACCAGAGCCCTACACCAGCTCCCCCCAACAGAAAGCCAAAATCACTGTATTCTGTGCACACGAAACACTGACATTGCTGAGAGCTACCTGTTCAAAGGCAGAATGCGTCCTTTAATAATTAAATTCCTCCTGAGACTCAGGAACAAGATAAGAGGCTAAAAACAACTTTGAAACAGGGTATGCAGAATTGCAGGTAACGTCCACGTTCCTTGGTACGGTCCGTGATACCTACGTGCTCTTCCACCACCAGGCAGCGTCACCACCCCAATGCCACCACACGAATAGCCCCAGGCTCTCCAGTTACGTGTCTAGCGTTGGTGCTTCCAGCCCACAGCTCTCCCAGCCAAATACAAAGACACAACTTTCTACTGCCCAGCCCAAAATCCAGTTCCCTCCACACCAGTTTGCATACAAGTTCTTAGAGATCTCTTCCATTAAGAAATCCTCCTCATTTAAAACGCTTTTATCCTCTCCTTAAGATGCTTCTCAACTTCAGGAAATTCAAATCTTGTACAGAAATTATGAATCTCTTCCCAGACCTGTATTTTCCACTTCCCCTTCCCCTTCATTCTTTTAAATGTTCCCATAAGTCACACAGAGGGGCCACAGCCTTGTAACTTTCCATGGAAAATAAGGACTGTAGATCTCACCTTTCAAAATCTGAGATTTTTGCACATACATGCAAAAATCAGAAAGCATGTTTCATAACGCTTCATACCATACATACATTGTTACTTTAGCTTCCATCTGCTAAATTCTCTCTTTGATTTGCTAAGTGATTTATATCACAATATCATCCACGGCAGACTAGTACTTTAAAAAACTGACATGTTCTTCCTTTATGATCAGTTTTTGCCAGAAATATTTAATATCCCTTCTGCTTAGAGCATCTCTCTAGGTTATGTCTCCTGAGCCCATCTCAGGTAAACAATTTTTCATACTGACGTTTTCTTTAGTCTGTTGTAATTCAGATTCCACTGGCCCCTTTTCTGTTTTTCTACGGTATCAGTTAAGCTGCTTTTTTTCTTCCCACACGTACACTTTTTTCTTGGCCCAAGGACAAGCAAGTTTCACAGCTTTTGAAGCTGGAAGGAACCATCATATGATCTAGCACCACAATGTTCTGATCTGGCAAATTGCACGGGCCATAAAATATCGCACAGCAAAGCTTTCAGCTCTGGCAGAACTAGGACATATTTTAGCAATTTTAAAAAGCCATGTTAATTCTAAACATACGTATAAACCTGTTGGTGTTGGACTTTCTCCTAGTGGTACTATTGAATTTATAGCAGATATGCCTTCTGCTGCCCATAATAATTTTTTAAGATGTTCAAGTGGGCTAACATCAAATATTGCCCTTAAGGTGATATACAAACATATAATTAAAATATTTTCTATTTTACATCTTACTATCAGCAACTTCTAAGTATATGGGTGAATGCAATAAACTTCAAATCTCTCTCAAATAGGTAAGCAATGAAAACCTTATTCAATTTCACAGATGAAGCCAGTGACAAAACAAGGGCTCTAATCCTCCAATTATGTATCTGAACTACAAGGTCATCCTTCACCTGTTGTGTTCCTCACACATGCACTAAAATATACCCATCAGCTGAGAATATCTTCAGTTTTATACATGAGCAAGACAAATTAAAAAGGAGGCGAGTGCTGCCATTCTTTGCTTTGATTGACCCCCTATCCCAAGTTGTGTTTTGAAGATTGTCTGCGATTGCTTCGTCTGGTGGCAGAAAGGAAGGAAAATGACAACCAACCCCTACAAGTGAGAAATCTTACAATAGCCTTTTCAGATAAAAACGTAAGTAAAGTGACATATATTATTCCAAAGGGAATTTCTATAAATGCAGTGAACAGGAACAGAAGGGTAAGCCTTTCCTGAAACACTAAAACAAACACCATAAAAATAAAACTACTTAAGTCTTGATAAATCCAGCAACTTCCTAATCAATGAGAAGTTAGATGAATATGTATCTCAGCACAAACACACACACCACCTCCTAAATCCTATAAGGGGCATTAACTCAGTACAACTGAATCCAGCCTGTGTTATATTTTATATCTATGCAACAGGATTCTCTAGTCAGCACACTTTTCAGTAGAAAGGTGAGTCCAGTAAAACAACCCCACCCCAAATTTCCACAGTCTTTAGAGGGGTCTAATTGTTTTGCATACAATGCTCAGCATGTCTGCACTCCTTATGGAGTTTCATTAAAAATCTAATTTAAGTAGTTCTGGCTTATCAGAACACACAATAAGGCACTAACCACATAAATTAGTTAGTGTAATTCAATCAAAATGACTGCCAAAGCAGCAAAGGCTATTAAGTGGCACGAAAACCCACATATGAGCAATACACAGACTGACTGCATGTCTAATAAAATACTAGGTATCTATTAGAAGTGGCAAGATTAACTTGGTTCAGTAACTGGGTTGCTAACTAAGAGCCTTCATAACTCTCTTACTATTATTATGCCTGACCTGTCACTCTTTTTAGTGCTCATCAGCACAATTCATCTACTGTCTCAGCCACAGAAAGGGACATTCTTGGAGCAAGAGAGACTATTCTGCGCTTATTTTGGGGAATAAAAATCTATGGTCTTTAAAAAAAAATAACATAATCCTGTAATAGATTTTATTAAAGATAAAATACATTTCATTGCTATATGTTTTACACCTAATGTCATATATATCTTGAGTAGATTACTGCATAGCCTTTTTTCCCTGGGGCAAAAACTTCAGATAAATCTATCATCACGTGTTGAGTTTCATACAGTGTTTCAAGAAACTGTTTCCACAGCTATTCCATCTGTTGTACAGCAATATCAACTACTAAGATGGTTTCAATATGACAAGTGGATAAAATTTGTAAATAGCTGAGTAGCCAGCCTCATTTTCATGAAAGGCAGGTCCTGCCTGACCAACCTAATCTCCTTCTATGACCAGGTGACCCGCCTAGTGGATGAGGGAAAGGCTGTGGATGTGGTCTACCTGGACTTCAGTAAGGCCTTTGACACCGTCTCCCACAGCATTCTCCTAGAGAAGCTGGCGGCTCACGGCTTAGACAGGTGGACTCTGCGCTGGGTCAAAAACTGGCTGGATGGCCGGGCCCAGAGAGTTGTGGTGAATGGAGTCAAATCCAGTTGGCGGCCGGTCACGAGCGGTGTTCCCCAGGGCTCAGTACTGGGGCCGGTCTTGTTTAATATCTTTATCGATGATCTGGACGAGGGGATCGAGTGCACCCTCAGTAAATTTGCAGACGACACCAA
>NW_008794117.1:130104-136653 GCF_000699145.1 Aptenodytes forsteri | reverse complement strand
CGGTTGGACTCGATGATCTTAGAGGTCTTTTCCAACCTCAATGATTCTATGATTTGCTAAAACAACATAGACACTTATGAACCTAAATCTCTGAAGTGGTTTTCTGTGCCACTTCAATTTTTCTTTTTAATCTTTCAGTTTGTTTTTGCTTCTTCAGAAATCTGGACTAAGATACTTTCAACAGCTAGAGGACTTGGAGTCAATGCACCACAGAAATCAAGGCGAGCTACACAAAGTACAGACTCACATCAATACTCACCCAATGCTTAGAATAACTGGATCCAGAGTTTGATCAAAAAAATCTCAATTTTTTTCAGAGGAAATTAAACTGCAGTGCACTAGCCTGGCACAAACATTTCTCATCCCATACAAAAGTCAATAAAGATTCCTAGCACAATGATCTGCAAAGTGGTACTTGAATTTACTCCTCACACACAGACAAGTTGCATAGAAATGGAGGAGGTAAAATTTGTGAGATATGCCTTTATACACAGCAAGTGTTCCTCGGTACACCACTTATCTCAGAAGGAGCTGCAAGCTCTATTTCTGTGATGGAAAATAGCAGCCAGGCCACAGCAAGAAGAAGAAGAGGTGCTATAGTTTGTCTTATCAGGGAGAAGTAGTACTAAAAAAGAAACAAAAAACAAAAAACAAAAACCCCAAAAAAACCCGCACCAAACAAGACAGCACTCCAGTTTGAACCTTTATGTTAAAGCGAGCTGCTTTCGAGCTTTTCTTGACAAATAAAAAGTTTCTGGCCTTTGAGAAGCATGAAGTACTTTTACAAGATTTTACATAGGAAACATATGTAGTTTATTTCATGCTCAACATTTTCTGAGACAAATCTTTCCTCTTTGAGGGCAATAATTCACCAAACATCTTGTCTCAATTTCTCTCCCTCTGGTCTACCATGATCCTTCCCACTACTACGAATGCCACTACCACAGAAATTGTCTTTTCAGGTCACTAGCACACACTCCTAGCAGATGAATGAGCCATTTGAATTCAATTGTATGAATAAGCCATATTCATTTGAATTGTAAGAAAGGGCTTATAGTTGATACGAGTGTTTTTACTCACTCTTCTTTCTCAGTGATGATCTTTTGTTCCTTTTCTGCACTTCTACATCACAACCACTCCTAATCACACCCTCCTAAGAAGTCCTCAACACACTTGCTGGCTTTTTTCCTTTGAATGGTGAAACCTGATTACGCAGGCAGCGCACAAACCCTACATGAATGCCCAGGCAAGCCCTCCCCAGTGAAGCCAAAAGTTGTATTTTCTGCCTATTGACTGCAGGATCAGGTGCTCTGATACTCAGAGGCCAAGAAGATAGTTTCATTTAAAAAAATATTCAGTCTTTAATTTCACTTAAGCTTGAGCAATCAAGCTAATAGCAGAACAAGCCCTGAGCTGAAGGCAGCTAGTAGGTACGATGATAAACAGGAAAGCTAAATATTGCATGAACAGGGGATTACAGCTGGAGTTAGCACAGGAATTACTCACTGGTGTTCAACCAATTGGGCCACTTGGCGCTGACCCTACAGTCATCAGGATGCCCTTAGGAATGATTCAAAACTTTACCTTGGCCTCTAAATAAAATCTCCCATTCAGCCGCAGAAGCGCGCTGTGAGAATTACAATTGCAGGAATTAAGCACAGATCCTGAAGTAAGTAAAATCAGTGACAAAAATAAAGTCAGAAAAGTTAAGACACTCCTATGTAACCAAGACATCAGCCAAAAAAGAAAATATTTTCTTTGTGGTAAGAAACAACTGAAAATGTCTTCAGTGTTTCTTCTACTAAACTGAAACTAATGGTAGGAAATGCTTCTGGGAAAGTAAAATATGGCAGAAATACAATTGGGTAAAGGAATGAAGGTGGGCCCTGATTGCCCAGGACTGACCCAGGCTACAAGGTGGAAAAAAATCCTCCTCCACACTAACAAGCCAGTCGGTCCTGCACTCCTGAAAGCCCTGCTTCTCCTGAAGATGCCCATAAGAGTTGGGAAATTCCCCTAACTGCCCTTTTTAAGGTTTCATTTTTAGCTACAGCAGACTGAAGGCTAGCTACTACCAGAAGACACAGCCCTGGCTGTCCAACCTTGACCCATCCCTTCAACGGCCACTTCAGCTCCTCTCTCCCCCCAGCAATAATTTGATTCAAGGGCACTGAAAAATTTTTATATTTTGGTAAAGTATGTTTTCTGCCAGCTTATCTCCCTGCACCAGTATATCATAGGTCAGATAAGCAGCAAAGCTGCCAAATGAGAAGCAGAATGCATGCAGGAAGGAAAGCAAGGACTCAGGGGAGCCGTAAGAATAACCTGCCCTTTCAGCAGCTTCTAGCCAGCACATCAGGTAGGCTGTCACGCGGATCCATACCCCACTTCAAAACATGAATAGGTGGGGTGGAGAGATATGCCAGAAATTCTATAAGCCTCACCTATATCATGTTGAATAATTCAAAACAGCTGTTGCGACTGGTTCTGAAGAAGACTATAGATGCTTCAAGAGAAAACAGCATCATCCTGTATACCATGCAGCCAAAAGTAAGAAAGTGTTAGTTGCTCCCCCCCCCAGCCATAATGGAAGCAATCACTAACAATTAATGAATTCCAATGCCTATGGACAAGATATCATTAATAGTTCTTAAAGAATTTAAACAATACATTCTCTAATGCAGTGTAAAACTTTCAGCAACTTATGCAAACTTTCAGCAACTTTTGCAAAATTAAGAACTTTCTCAGGAGATATCTGAAACTAATTGTGTCATTACATATTACATTAGCCAGAAGTTACCCATATTTTAATCACTTACGTTTTCCCTTGTAGAGCTAACTTTAATTTTGTACTTGCACAATTACAATTCACCCTAAGAAAATGAATACTAAAGATAATCCAATTCACAAACTTATTTTCATGGCTTTATCATTTACCACAAGCAAAGAATATTCATGCAGAACATATTAATATTTTAAAACATTAATATTATGGACTGCCCATATTTTAATCACTTACGTTTTCCCTTGTAGAGCTAACTTTAATTTTGTACTTGCACAATTACAATTCACCCTAAGAAAATGAATACTAAAGATAATCCAATTCACAAACTTATTTTCATGGCTTTATCATTTACCACAAGCAAAGAATATTCATGCAGAACATATTAATATTTTAAAACATTAATATTATGGACTGCACTATGCAGAAAAGAAATATAATATCAGGTGTGGATTGCAGATACATAGTAAAGCCTAAATTCAGATGAATTTACAAGATAACTACAGTCACAGCTTGACAAGACAACAGTTTTGATATAATACCTTTCAAAATTACAGAGCAGTATAAGCATGGAAATTGTAAACACAAAATCAGAACACAGTAAGACCTTTAGGGACTTTTAAAGCATGGCTAAACTTTAAATTTTCCATAAACAACAGACATGGCAATAAACACTTGACCTGGGAGAATTTATTTTTAACAATGCCTCTCCCTTTTCTATTTCTTCTATTATTAACAGGTGCAAAGCCAGGTTGCCAACAGAAGGCATTAACGGCAGCCTCGAGACCACAAGGCAGGGGAAGAAGGAGATGGGCAAGGACCCGCACCTTGCCTAAAGCAAGCCCAGAGCATCCAAAGCAGTAAGGAGGCACAGAGCGAGGACTGAAATACTGCGCAATGGAAAGGAGAGGACTTACAGCAAACAGAACCTGAATTACATTCCCAAAACAAATCTCCAAGTGAAAGAAACAGTCGGTTGAGGAAAACACCTACCAAGCGGTATTCCTAGCAGGAACACAGGAAACTCCTGACCCCCCCCAAAGGGTGCTGTGAGGGAGGCAAACCAAATCAACGGGCAGGCGAGGACAACTTAGTATGAATGCTATCCTGAATGCTAGAGCTTCCTCCTTCCCCACCTTCAACCTGACTCTGAGCAGAAGGGAGATGGAGTCTGTAAGTGTAATTTCTGCTACAGGCTTTATTCCTCTAGACAAGAAAGTTCAAGGCCTTCTCTGGAGAAGATACTGCAGGAAAGCACAGTCAATAGTCTATTCTCTTCACTCTCTCTGGCAGAAGATTTTCTTGGCAGCAAGGGACAGCAGCCTGGAAGCCACTTCTCCTATGGCTCCAGCTGGCATGAGGACAGAAAAAAGCATTTCCATCCTGTTCTTTGTAAGGTTGCTTCATCCTTCACTGCCTCGGTAAGATGACATGGGGAAGGGAGAGTATCTTCTCAGGAAAATGCTATTTTTTTTAGGCTATTAGTCCTTCAACTAGAAATAGAAACATTTCTGTTGATGGCGGTATGCGATTTCTCAGGTCTTGGGAAACATTCTCACACACCTACATGGAACCTGAAATTCTGATACTTTGTATAGCTCATGTCTCACATACAATTTTGTTTCACATCCTTTACCTTTACTTCACACAAAACCAGATATATCAAGAGACAAGAGCACTGCAATTGCACTCCTAACTGATTAGTCAGAAACACTACATCAAGTTATAGCATATAATCTCCAGGATTATCCTACTTTGGAAGGAACAAAAACATACCTGCCCCTAATAGTCACACTGTTTCAACACTGTGATTACCACTAATCAGATATAATTTGTTTATATTCCTCTACTTCATACGAGGTTATGCATCTTGAAAACTACTGGAAATCTGTCTGGAACTTTGACTGTCACTGAAGGGACATGAAACACACCATACTTCTCATATCTTAAAAATGTTATTGCCAACAAACTCATGGCACTAAGTCATGCTGACCAACTTTAATTCATTTGTGTGGTAAGTCCAAGAATTATTTTTTTACAAGAATTATTTTTTTATATGTATGTTTAAGGAATTTTAAAAACCTTGTTATTCCAGTCTATTAACAATCATGGAAATACAATAGTCTACAAAAGAAAAAAAAAAAAAGCTTTTTATATAAGCAAACTATAAAATGGGGGTATTGTTTTATATCTAAAAAATATAACTATAGTACTTAATAATCTTCATTTGATGAGAATCCATTGCAAGTTAAAAATCAAAGAATGTATCATCAAATTGTAGTTTTCCACATTGTAGTATTCCTGTAAAACACAAAATACAAGTATACCAGGAACACCTAGAGCAACAAAACAGTATGTTTTCAAGAAGCTAGCATAGTTTTAAAGCTACCTCTATATTAACCAGCAACAGAAGTATTTTGCAGAGATAACTGAGGAGACAGTGTAGATTTTATAGCCTCGTGCATTACTGGAAGTCTCATATATGCTAAACTTCTATCTGTGTAAAGGAAGAGCATCCCTTAGCTCACACTTTCTAATCACCCAGCACAGCTGGAAGCAGCAGAACTCAGGCACTGTGCCAACAGAGACACTCTCTTTGGTGCTTAAGTGTGTGTCTTAGGTTTGTTGGTGAATGACGGCACCTTCATGGAGAAATCCCCATTGCTACAGAGCTAAAATAACCAGCTCCTCTGCTCTCTCGACCTCCCAATTGCTGGTGAAAGAGGTACACTTGGAGGGTTAAGGGCTAGCTGTCCTTAGGCAGAGCTGTGCTAGTCAAAGCCAGGGCCACAGTGGTATAAAGGATCATACAATCACAACCATCCCCCTCGTCACTCTCTTTCTGAATAAAACCCTGCTTCTATCTACTTAAAATATTCCACACTGTGGTTACAACATAATGGTATTTTTGTACCTTCAGGATGCCATTAACCTAGGCACTCCAGACTTTAACAATGGTATGCCACTTTCATTATGATGATGATGATAATAATATTATTTATTATTATTACATTATAATAATATAAACCAGCAGCTAATTTAAGAGTGTGTTTATACTGAAGACACAGTACTGAATGAAAAGGTGTGTCCATTTGGCTATTGTTAAGCCAGGTGAAGTAGAGCAAGGAGCACTTGCTGGCCTGTGTTTAGCACTTTGTAATTGCCCAACTAGTTACTAAATTCTTGATTATATTTCCCATACTGCGGTAGTGTCTGCTGCCATGGCTAGTTTACCAACAGTCTTAACTTAGATGTCTTTCCTCTCTCTAGATATGTTTACAAAAGCTGCAGTCATATAAAAACACATTCATACTTCCCCTTATTCCATTACCGGAGTCTGAACCTCTGATCTTACCCAAACAAGAAACACTTACGTCTTCTATTTCGCAGTCTATACATAATGTTGTACATTACCCATTCTCAAATAATCACTTTTCTTAAGTGTCTCTTTCCTTTAAAGGCATAAGTGGTATAGCATTTGGAAATAGGCTAGTGTTACCTCTTTTTCCTACTTTCTCTGAGACACAGATTCTAGAAAGTTTGTTTGCTTGTTCCCAAGTGTCAACCAGGACTTAAGTTTTCTTGCAGTAGATTCTTGTAAATACAACCCATCACAGAAATGTTCTGTAAAAAGCAAACAAACACCAAAAGCATAATTGATTTTCACCCTCATTTTGACTCCCATTCTATAACAGACTGGTGTCATGGTTTAATCCCAGTCAGCAATTAAGCATCACACAGCCACTCACTCACCCCCCCGCCCCCCG
>NW_008794117.1:129141-129986 GCF_000699145.1 Aptenodytes forsteri | reverse complement strand
GGGTGGGGTGGGGAGAGAACCCAGGAAGGAAAAAAAACAAAAAGAAAACAAGAGGTGATGCAACCGCTCACCACCTGCTGACTGACCCAGTCAGTCCCCGAGCAGCAATCACTGCCCCCCAGCCAGCTCCCCCCAGTTTATATACTGAGCATGACATCACATGGTATGGAATATCCCTTTGGACAGTTTGGGTCAGCTGTCCTGGCTGTGTCCCCTCCCAGCTTCTTGTGCATCTCCTCGCTGGCAGAGCACGGGAAGCTGAAAAGTCCTTGACTTAGTATAAACACTGCTTAGCAACAACTAAAACATCAGTGTGTTATCACATTATTCTCAAGCTAAATCCAAACTACAGCACTGTACCAGCTCCTAGGAAGAAAATTAACGCTATCCCAGCCAAAACCAGGACAGACTGGGTATATTTTCAATTCAAAATCTGAAAGTCAGACCAAGCAGTGTCATCACTACCACATACCTTGCAGGAAACTCAATCAGCACGGATTAATGGCTGATAGAACATTGAATACACAGAGGAAGAGAATTGCCAAGCACCAAGATGCTACTTCTGCATTCACTTATCAGACAAAGAACATCTTTAAAAGCCATGTAAAGATTTAATAACCTGAGCAAACTGAGCAACACCACCAGATAAAACGCAAAGCCTGATAAATCAGCGTGTGTAAGCAAACTTTGCAATGTTAAATTGTCCTACATTAAAAGTCAGTACTGATTTAGGATTATTTTGTTAAATTGAGAAGTAACTGGATATATCCAGTTATAGATATATCCAGTTATTTGATCTTCAAGAAGGAAGTCTTAAAGGCGCAGAAGCAGGCTGTCCCTGTACG
>NW_008794117.1:123539-127275 GCF_000699145.1 Aptenodytes forsteri | reverse complement strand
GGAGGTATTTAAAAGACGTGTAGATGAGGCGCTTAGGGACATGGTTTAGTGGGCATGGTGGTGTTGGGTCGACGGTTGGACTCGATGATCTTAGAGGTCTTTTCCAACCTCAATGATTCTATGATTCTATGATTCTATATCCAGATTTTAACGGAAATTCTAATCTGATCAGCTACATAAAAGCAAATTCTAATAAACCATAAAACTAAACAAAAAGGAATATTAAAAATAGCACCAATTAATGGCAGAAAAAGAGGTCAATCAAGTCTTTTCCTTTAAACATAAAATTTTGCATAGAAAGTTGAGAATATCAGTATTTTCTGATCTATTCTGATATCATCTATAATCTCATATAACATTAACAGCAGAACTCTAAACATATAAGCAACTCAAGTATTCCAGTGTTTGCAGTGCTTTGCTTTTTTAAGGAAATTAAAAAAAAAAAGTCAATCATGACACCCACTTGACTATACTAACTGCAAGCCTGGCTTCTGACCCTGGCAAGACAATAGAGACTATAATCAAAAGTAAGATCATTAATCACCTGGATGAATAAAATCTACAAGAAAAGAGCAAGTATAGCTCCCGTGAAAGGACGGCCTCCTTTTCTAACTTGCCTGAGTTCTGTGAGGGTTTCAACACACATATGAATAAAGGGGACCCACTGAACATAACATAATTGTGGACAGGCTAAATTAAGCTAAATTGACAGGAACTGGAAGAAAGGTCATTTTATAGACTGATAGCCAGGATAGAGAAGAAGGGGGGCGGAAGGTGTAATAGTCACTTTCCAGAACAGAGAAAGGTGATGGAAGCCTCTGGGGATCACTGGCAATTAGCTTTATTCACTATCTTTATCGAAGTCCAGCAGAATGGAAAATACAGTGAAATCCCCTAAGTTTTTAAATGAAACAGCTTTCTTTACCCCCTCAGTCCTGCTACATAAACCTGTACTGAGCTGTACTGCCACTGACCCCACCTTACAGAGGTATTAAAGCATGGAAGAAGCCATACAGAAAATGTTTTGTTAATAAGACAGGAAGAATCTTTTCTGTTGCTTTCCCCAGTAAGTTGTTGGAAGAAGATGTTGGCCACCCAAATCTTGTCAGACTTCCACAGAAGCACAAACAGCATGTTTTTAGCCAGGCACTGACCCTAAGACTACACATACTCTTTTGCAAAGAAGGTACCATCATGCAACACAACGTCATGCACTCTCTCAAGACACTGCTTCCATAGAAATACACACTGTCAACAAACACTTTTCTTCTTTATCAAAATCTATACTTCTGAGCAAATCTTTACTATGTATCCTACTTCAGGACAGTAGTTTTTTTAATTGCTAATGGAATATAATTCAAAACAGCTACACTATCATATTAAACCAGCTATAGCAGAATATTTTAGCCCAGCCTTCTATAAAAAACAACATGAACCTATTCATTAGAAAGTACAGGATTATCCCTGAAGTAAGAAGAAATCACAAAAGGGGAGACAGTTACCAAAGTTTGCCATCTGGTCTACATACAACGTAGACCTAATAACACTGACCAAAAATTTTAACTTCACTACACAAATAGCACCAACAGCCCAATGAGGTAAGGAAGGGATGTTAGTCTTTCTACTGGTAGATGCACTAACTCTCTCTCTCTCTCTCTCAATGCTTCAGTATTTTAAATCCACAATAATATTCACTTTCATTGAGATAAGACTAAGCAGAACTACTGTGCTAGCTGAGCTTTCCTCTCTGAATCAGAGCAGCAAGCTCTGCCTCCAACAGCCATCCTTACCCTGCTTGGGTACCTCAGACCCTCGCTGTAAGGACTCAGCCAAGGTCACAGAGTAAGTCAGCACTATAGCAAGTCTGTCACCGCAAATCCTGGTGAGACTGTGCTGCCTCTCAGCAGGCAGTCCAGAAATAAGATGTTCTGCACATCATTACCCATCTTTTGGCTCACCCAGCACTTCTCACACAGCCAAAAGCTGCATTCAACAACATTTACTACTACAAGTTGGGAGACAAAAGTACAGAATTACACTTCACAGTATAAAGCCTCAAACATTAATTTTATATATAATAAGATTGCTAAAACGCTAAATCAATGTCAAGCACAAGACCTTTTTTTTTTTTTAATTTGTGTTCCTGTACTGCCACCTAAAGATCAGAGAGAAAAACGGGAACAGTAGTAGACAATGTGACTTTTATCCGTAGTCGTGGAAATGAGTGGTAATGGTTTTTCTGATACCTGGCTTTGAACAAAGATCACACTGCGTATTAAATGAAAACCAGATTCATGAAACAGTTCGGTTCCACATCCCACTTCAGCAGTACTTCACCATTTTTCTAATTTCCATACATTAAAAAAAACCCCTATGTATGGATATACGTATCACTCACTAATTTAACAAAGCCTGTTGAATAAGAAGCCACTGGCTTTAGTTAGATGAATAAGAAAGTCAGCTTGCAGAGTCTTGATCTATAAACTCTGTCTAGCCATAGTACATTTTGCAATGAAGCTAGATTGGTGGAAAACTATTTTTAGCTTCCTTATTTAACTTTTTGAATTTAACTGATATCACTATTTAGAAAAAAAGACAAACTTTCACAAATGCATAACCTTTCATGATATATCAGTTGGTAACACCACTATTTCTCCCAGCAAACCTTGCCCTGGTTACACTTCTATATCCGAATACTTCAGATTCATTTTTATTCCACCTGTTGCTGCACCCAGCCTGTCTTCTGAAGTCTGCAGCCTCTCACGACTTGAAGTCGAAAAGGTACAGGCAGTCACCACCCCGAAGGACTCTGATGTCACAGTCAGACTTCACAGATATATTAGCTAAAAATCTTTTTTGGTTTTGGTTTTTTATATACTGAGGTTAGACACAAGTGTGACCTGGAACACATTGTCAAACTTTTCTCTGGGAAAATGAGGATCACATTATCATTTCTTTAAACGGAAGCTGAGATGCCCTGTAAGGACATGAAACAAAACACTGGGAATGTTTTAATAAACAAAACATCAAATACTTTCAAAAAGAAAAAAAAAAGCAAAGGCTAGCAGTATTGAATTGTCTCTCTTCTTCCAAGTAATTATACATGGTTTTGGATTACCTACCAGTACATTTCCAGTATTAATATACAGATCTCCTACAAAGAGGTCTATCACAATCTATCTTGCTGGAAGATTGCTAAAGAGTAGAAATCAGTTATGGTTGGTTTTTTGGTTTTTTTTTAAATAAACAGTTTTTTTAAACAAACAGAAAGCTACTGTGGGTTTGTCAGTTTTCATTTTTAAGGATCTGGGGGGAAACGGAAAGCATTTATTCAACTCATGTCTCAAAACCACGTGCTCCTTACACAGGATAAACTTGCGCAGGTGATAGGAAACTCGACCACCTCATGCGGCCTACTTCATGAAGGCTGGTGCCTAATGGCTGTCGTCACCTCTACGAATGCCCAGGGCAGAGCATTACGCAGCAGGGAACAGTGTCACGCTCAGTCATGCGGATGGCTTCCCTGCGGGGCTACAGCGGATGAGAACTTTATCCTCACAACAGGTAGTTTTGAGGAGGATGGGGGCAGTCACACAGTGCTCACAACGGCCCGTCACCCCCACCACTGCCGCCGGCCAGGTCAGGCCTTCGCCCCTAGAAGCGACAAGCCACCCAGCAGCGTTTTGCCGCTCCTGCCCCCGCCAGGCTGAGGAAGGCCTCCGAGGAGAACCTACCA
>NW_008794117.1:123118-123369 GCF_000699145.1 Aptenodytes forsteri | reverse complement strand
CTGAGGAACCGCTCCAGCGCCGCCGGCTCCATCCTGCCTCCCGCCCGCGCCGGCACAGAGAGCGCGGGACCGCCCGGCACGTGGCACGTGACGCGGCGCTGCCGCCGCCATTTTAACTCAGTGCGCCCCCGCGGCGGGCAAGAGCCGGTCTCCCTTGCGCTTCAGGGGTTGAGCGGACGTTTTCAATACACGGTTTTCGGCCGAGACTCTGGATCTCTCGCCCGTACTGAGAGGCCGCGGGGCAGAGGGTG
>NW_008794117.1:119695-122909 GCF_000699145.1 Aptenodytes forsteri | reverse complement strand
CGGGGCCGTCCCCGCGGCGGGCAAGAGCCGGTCTCCCTTGCGCTTCAGGGGTTGAGCGGACGTTTTCAATACACGGTTTTCTGGGCCGAGACTGGATCTCTCGCCCGTACTGAGAGGCCGCGGGGCAGAGGGTAGCCCTTTGCCTGAAGGGGGAGTTAATAATACGTTTCCATTAACACTGTGATGCTAAACGAAGTGGTTATCAATGTTTCTATGGCCAGTTACAAATAGGGAGCATGTTGGGAGTTTTTTCAGTTACTTTATAACTTCATGGGTTGGTTGGTTGGTTGGTTTTTAAAGGGAATGAGGCAGTGGGAAAACGGCTAATTATAAATCTTGTTAACCACGAGGCTGGGGACCCTTCTGACACATGCACCTCGCAGCTGCTGCAGTCCGGCCTCAGAAGAAACCTGAAGCGATAGGAAGTTCCAGCTGCCACATTAGCCTTATCCAGCACCATTACTGCTTCATTTCCGTACCGACCCAGCCTCAGCACTGACACGGAAGTGGAAAAAAATACATACGAAAATAAAAGTGGCATGAGGACACACGGAGGTTGCATACTCACAGCTTTGTATGAAGTGAACTTCCCCAGGCCCGCCGCTGCGCAGAGGTGGGTGGCCCTCCTCAGCCCCAGCCCGGGGCGGCAGAAAGCCAGAAAAACCCTCCAGCCAGGTGGCTGACGCACATGAATGCAGCAAGTCCGCTGCATCCTGCAATGTACTGCAAAGGGAAAATCATACTCATTTTGTACTGACACCCAAGGGTTTGTCAGTGACTTTTCTTCACTGATGTGACATTGAAACCAGCGCAGAGTAGTCAGATCTCAGGCAGGGGCTTCATTGTATGTAAACCCATTTGTTGCAGAAGATGATATACCCTTCAGTTCATTATCTTGATCAAAATATTAAACAGTTTGGTTCGTAAAGGAAGAGATACAATAACAATTCTGTCAAAAAACATCCCAAAACAGGACATTTTACTTGTGAGCTAGCATCTGGACGTATTTCTGGATCTCATTGTGATCTGAATACAAAGTAGTATGGCTGGGCCAGGAGCTGCTCAGCACCCAAGCTCTGGCAGTGTATCACTGGGAATGCACCCCATACACCAGCTGCTTTTTGTCAGAGCCATCAGTTAGAAGCACCAGATAAATGACAGGGGAAAAGCAAAACACTTGCACGATTAACTAAGAGCACCATTCTGAAATGGTGATGCTCAAAGCCCATGAGATAAGTGCTTTCCGTATAGGTCTACGTAGCTCATTCATTTATGAGATTACACACGTGATGCAGGCTAAATGTGCTAAACTGCAGATAGACTTAGTCTGTTTTTCCTAATTATGCCTATAGAGGGAGTTAGGGCTTGTGTTTTGGAAAGGATTGTTGAGTTGTCCCGTGAGAGACAGGCCTAACAGTTCTGCAAAACAGCTTTTCATTTCTAAAACACACTCAGTTTTGTTCTCAGTAGTGATTATTTCAGTCTGCAACTGTTTTCATCCAAGTTGCAACAGGGTAATCAGAAATGGCAATATGCATATCCAAAACACTACTATTGGGAATAACCAAGGTACATCAAGCCACAGGGTTCCCACAGAAAAATATATTTTGACATTCACTTAAATGCTGCAGTGACGTAGTTCATTACCAAAAGAACTGACAGCAATCTGGCTGTCAGTTAAATAGTAGCACATTACTATGCTTATCTTTAGTTCTCCTAGCAAATTTTTTAAAAGTGTTCAATTACAGTGATATTGTGAGATACTCAAGAATTGTCCTTAACAGTTATTAAAATATTAAATGACTACTTCTGTATTTGGCATGTATGCTTTACTCCTTCACCTATTTAATCTGCGTTTCCCTGCCTATGCTGTTTTATTGAGCTTCTAAGCAGGCATTGCCTGAAACCTATAACATAAACAAACCCAGTAATAACAGAAGTTAATGTCTATCTCCTGGGTTGATAAACTTGAGATGAATGGTCAAACAATATACAAAAAGCATGAACTTAAAGTCCTACCCATGAACTGCAGAAAGTGCACTCAGGGAAGAGCTAATATGAATATACAATACCAGATGTAGCTTTCATTATCTTCTCAGTTTTCCAAGTCAGGTTTTCTCACTCACATGTCCCATAACAAAACAAAATGTCACAGAGTACAAAAATGTGTCTGAGGGAACGACAGTCTTACACACACACACACACACAAATCACAACCTTAGAGAGCCCAGCTACTCTAGCAAAATCCCAAGTATGAACACCTGAAGAAAGGGGCTTTCATCAGCTTGGCGTAAGCTGTACGGTGAAATAAGCCACAGAAGCCCAAGAACAACTTCTGGCTGACACTGAATTGCAATTGATATGACAACATAATTGTAGTAATAGAGGCTTTTCTAGTATAGATAAACTTTTAAACACAGCATAAATGTTTTCATTGATTTGGATAAATCAGTGTTGGATATTTCAACATCTGTAAGAAGAGCCTGGAAAGCTGATTCTGGATATCTATGTCTACACTTTATAGACTGGTCTGCCTAGGAGGGCCATTCAACACAGTCTTTGAGCAATGGTGATCAACTGAACACTCAACTCAGATGTTTTTGGAAACATCAGCCTGAATTTTCTGAAAGGCATAATGATATTGTGGCTATATATTCCAGTAAGTGGTCATTTAGCCCTTGACTATATTTAGTTGAATTAATCCCTGTTATTAGTATGGGGTTTTTATATGACCAAGTCATCCACTGACCTAGACAGGTCAGACTTACCAACAGCTATTTGAAATGCATGACACATTCTGGACAGAAGCAGCTGTCAAGGCATGTAATGGAGACACTTTTGTGGGAAATACCACTTAATTGTGGCTGATGCTGCTGAATTAGTCATACTTCCTTACTGCCGGTAGATGAGACACCGTAGTGGAACTTTAGCTCTTCTATCTCAAGACAGAATGTTTTACAACTTGAATTTACAGGAAGAATTGCAGTAATGAAATAATAAAAATTTTGCTATTTAGTCATAAACATGCAATACCCATTCCAACCAACATGACACAAAACCGAATTTTTCTGGGAGCAAAATATGGCTCAAAACACAAAATGTTAAATTTTGGATTAGTACAAAATCTGTGTCACTAACGGCATAGAATAGCTATCAAATAGAATCATAGAATCATTAAGGTTGGAAAAGACCTCTAAGATCATCGAGCCCAACC
>NW_008794117.1:106503-118754 GCF_000699145.1 Aptenodytes forsteri | reverse complement strand
GATCATCGATAAAGATATTGAACAAGACCGGCCCCAGTACTGAGCCCTGGGGAACACCGCTCGTGACCGGCCGCCAACTGGATGTAACTCCATTCACCACAACTCTCTGGGCCCGGCCGTCCAGCCAGTTTTTGACCCAGCGCAGAGTACACCTGTCTAAGCCGTGAGCCACCAGCTTCTCCAGGAGAATGCTGTGGGAGATGGTGTCAAAGGCCTTACTGAAGTCCAGGTAGACCACATCCACAGCCTTTCCCTCATCCACTAGGCGGGTCACCTGGTCATAGAAGGAGATCAGGTTGGTCAAGCAGGACCTGCCTCTCATGAATCCGTGCTGGCTGGGCCTGATCCCCTGGTTGTCCCGCTCATGCCTTGTGAGCGCCCTCAAGATGAACCGCTCCATAATCTTCCCCGGCACCGAGGTCAGTGCTGAGGTCAATTATTCAACTAAATAATTAGTTGAAAGCTTGTAAGCACAGACAGATCTTTTATGAACACATAGGAATCTTGACGAGGTCTCTTCACTTTTAATGTTGGTGTGCTAGTTAAAAATTGATTCTAGGATGTAAAATTAAAAAACCCCACCTCACTGCAGAAGCATTTTAAGCACAAATTCATAATAAATTTCACTCACAGTTACATAGATTTCACCTGTTGATTTTTTACTATGAACTTTACAAAAACTTTCTACTTTTATTTGTCTCAAACACATTAATTTCCTTCAGATGGCAGAAACAAGCTTCTGAAGTACATCAGCATATTTTCTTAGCTGTTTGTCTATTTGGCGTCTTATCAACAGGATCAACTACATCTAGTGTTAAAGTCTTGCTTACATTATGAGTAATTGACTGTTCCATTTGGTGTATCTTAACTACCCCTGATTTCCCTCGGGCTTTGTATGCTTGTTGTGTGTTGTGTTCTATCAGCTGGGGACAGCCAGTGTGTCTATTTTTAGCAGTGGCATGTTAAACAGCATACACAAGGAAAGACGCAATAGCTATTGAGCAAGGATACAACGTGAGTGAATAAACATCTCCCACTGACTTGTCCTTTCTGGAAAAGTTACTTGTTATTTCCATTTTCTCAATGTTTACAGAAGAAAGGTACAGCTTTGCTAATTAAAGGCTTGCGAAGCTTAGATTTGAGTTTTTAATCTACAGCCCCAGAGATTGCATTTAGCCTGCCAGAACAATTAATTCAACATGTTTCTCAGGAAGCCTCAGGTTCTTCCTATCACACTTACACATCTTAAACTACACCACTCAATCTGTTTTCGAGTTTTACGCTGATATTTCTATCAACATTATCATTATTACCTGCAAGGCTAAGCTGTAATTATTAAAATGTCCAATGCTGAACAAGCCTAGTAGCCAGTATATACACATTCCACCTTAACAGCCCCTTACCTCATCATCCACTGTGTTAATTAGTACAAGGTCACAAACCCTTCTTCTGGATCAAAAGCGAACTACTAACTATAGAATCCAACTTGACTGATCTCCTAATTCCAAGTGGCAAAATTTCTCATTAACTGGGCATCATAAGGACCAAGTTTCTTTCTGTTTGTATTTGTGTTTGCTATGATTTTAATATAGTTAAGTAGTAAAACTTTAGGCAATTGCCATCAGAGTCATGTAATTTTCTTTTACAGGCAGATGGATGGCACAAATGATGAGGGCCATCAGAAAAGACTTAGCACCTCTGAAGTTACAATTAATATACAAACTATGATATATTGGTGCTTTAATATGGCATGCCAAAAGCCATTTTCTTGGCAACTCCTCTAAGAAACAGTATTTGAAGAGTGGGAGCAATACTTAAGAGTTCTACTTGATAGATGTATCGTGTGGTTCATGTTTTAGAGGTTTATGAATTACATCGGTCTTGGGGGGAAAAAAAAAAGGAAAAAAGAAAAAGAAACCACAACCCCACAGTCTGAAGATAACTGAAAGGAATATGTTATACTGTGACCTTCTATTAAGTATGTTGTATGCATGTTGTAACCTTCATCTCATCCAACATCACAGATTCAAAGACAGGAAAACATAGGAAGAAATAAATCTGCCCCAAAGCTTGCAGCTAATTAATGTAATTTTAAAAATCTATTACTTTATATCTTATATATAAATAGTGTCATAACACAAAACTATTTAAAAAACTGAATTGTGCAACATTTTCAAATGAATGTGCTAATTTCAAAATACTTCTTATTACTTACTGTATCTGGCACAGTAACTCACTCGCAAATTAATGCACTTTCAGAAATGGGAAACTTTGCTATCCCACCGTGATAGAAAAGTAGTTCCTGTAAACCTTTTGGTCTCAAACTTAGCATGAAGACCTTCTCTCCTGAGGTCTAGCATTTTAAATTTTGAGTGAATTTGCAGTTTTGTTTTCTCTTTGAATAGCATTTTTGAGGATTATTTAACTGTAAATATTAACCTAAATTTATATACTGTTTTCCTAGTTGCAAGTTCTGTCTTTGCATTTACATGAATCAAAAGTAACTGAAGAGATGTTGGCTCAATTTTCCATCAACATATCAAGGAATATGGCTAAGGCAGATATGCAAAAAAAAGGAACACAAGTAGGACAGGATTAGTTAAAAATAATAACAAAAATGCATGAGAAGCCTTTATACACAGTTTAAAATTTTGGTGAAAGTTTGCATTCAATATTATCCTGCAGAAGCTGTAAACCTGCAACAGTAGGAAGTACTGAATGGATAGCATCAATTAATCAAATCCATAGACCTACTTCAGTTTCACTCCCTTGTATTTATTCACGTACACCAGTAATTTTCCCTTTTGTTCCATCGCTCATCAATACCAAAACCATTTTTATAATGACAGCCATTGTTCTCTTCATTTCACATTTGTGATCAGGGCTAAACATACTGCTTACACTTAAACTTAATGGTAGAGTTCTGGTTAGCATTAAATCTCCTCATTTCAAGTCCCCAGTTACACAATATTCCTTCCACTTACAGACTCTTGCTGTTACCTTAGGAGTCTCTCCATTGGCTTAGTAAATGCTGTTTTCCAACAGCATCAAAAAATCACAGCAAATAACTTCCTTTTTTTCAGTTCATGTTTGAAATGTTATCTGCAACACAGTTAAAGAAGTTTATATAAACAGTGGTGATCTTGTATTTTATGCATAGAATACTTCTCCTGGTATGTTGATATAAGACATCTTGCTGCAACAAGAGCAAGGTATTTGATTCAAGGTGGTGGGGGGGGGCGGAAATCAGCCCAGGAGACGCTGCATTCTTGTAGACCAGTAGATAAGACAGTTACCATCTACTGAGACTGAAAAAAAGTGGAATTGCTTCTGTTAATGCAAGTTTGTCATTCATTGTCAATTTATAATGCAAGTTATCTGAAATAGTAAGAGATGTAAACAGAAAGCAAGCCTCAAATCTTCAAGACCTACACCAGAATACCAGTAATGCTCTGAGACAGACTGCAAATTAAACCTCAGCCTTTCCAGTAGTTTCATCGCAACATTACAAAGGCTTATCAGCAGCTTAGATAGTTGCAGCATAGCTAGCAGAGTGAACTGAGGCTGCTTGAAGTCAATTTTTCTTCTGCAGCAGGAACTGCAGGAGGAAGACAGAGATGAATGCTTGTCACATCTATACCTCACATTATGCTTAAGAAATACAATTCTGTGTTTGCATCGTTTTGATCACTGCTGTTTTCCAAAGCCTGAAAATAGCCATTATTTTTGGCCACAGCTCTTCCCAGAGAAGACAGTATAGAACACAGAACCAGTACAGCCTGCCAGCACTATCGGACAACAACAGAACAGTTACATGCTAAGACAGGAAGAGAAACTAGGAACAGGTTGCATTATGGAGTACTATGGCTAAAAAAATAATTCTAATAGCATATAGTTTTGAAGTAAGTTATTTTGTACATATAACACACATTAAACAAATACATATTGACAAAGGTTGCAGGTAAGATGATTTTTTTTTCCCCAAACTGTTTATACAGCACTGAATGTTCTGGTGACTTTGTTTTGCGACCTAAAATGTGATAAAGCCTATATGCATATAGGTGTTTGCATATTGTAAACTAGAACAGGCTGCCCAGTGTTCTTTTCAAATGTTCAAAGAAAGAATTGTTACAACTTTTTTTCCCCCAGAGATATAACAATCTTTAGTTAAAAAAAAAACAAACAACTCTCAGTTGATGTTTTATCATGCTGTCATTACCTTGTCTTCTATTAACCCACCACTATCAATTTATTGATATTATGTTGACTTTAGACTGCAAGGTTTTTAGATTAGGAGACAATATAACAGATTCAGTGGTTGTGAAGACCTATGTATTTTGGGAATCTGTGAAAGGGCATTCAAATCACTGAGCACTAAAATACAAACCACACAAATAACGATATTTGGTCTGTTATTTTTTTCAAATGTTGTAAATATACAGAGTGTAACAAAAAGTTCCGTTTAAGTGGTACATCCAAAAGCAGCAGGTCACTAATATGCTCCTGGAAAAGATGCAACGTTTGTCCATTCTAGATAGGATTGCGATCAAATAACTGTGAATCCGTTACTTTCATCCTGTGTAGAAGGGCTCTTGTTACTTGCTAAATTTATTTTCCTGTTTGGACAAGAAATCATCTAGCTAACAGTATTTCCGATTTTATTTAAATCATTTCTTAACAAAGTAATCTTCCAGAAGCAAAGGTGATCTTCCAAAAGACAGCAGCTTTAGATTTATAAGTTTATGTTCCTTATACTTTCCAAGACTTCATCATGGAACCAGGTTTCAGTAAACATATTAGAGTTTTGCAAAGCCTCAAAAAGACGCCTATAGTCTTCTGGGTATAACTTACGTGCTTCAGCATTTTTTGGAATTTCTAGCTCTCTCAGTAATTTGCCACCACTGTCCAAGCTCCATGAACTGAAACAAACAAACAAAAATTGTAATAGAGCATTTCTTTCTGTGAAAAATTAAAGAGCAAGAAACAGTATCTGAAGGTCCGTTTCACTCTTTCGCAGCTTCTAGAAGTTGTTAAAGACTTCCTACAACACAACTTATTTTCAATCCATACTGCAAACAGGAAGAAACCTCTGCTAATAAGACAAACAAGTATGAAATAAAGCCCCCAGCAGACATAGACAATACCAAACCACCTAAGCCTCCTCATTAGAGGGTGGGTGCCCTCCCTCCCTCCTCTGTCCCAACTGCATAAGTCAGTAACAAACATTACAGCATAAAAAGGGGTTATTCTTCAATGCCTGGGAAATTAAAGCCAAGGTCATCTTCAAGAATATGATTCAGTATAGCATGAGTTAATGTAACTTACACCTCCCAGGTATTTTCTTCTATATATAAACAGATGTATCCACTGTCTCCCATCTACATCACTGCTATGAAAACTAGACCTTTTATAAATGTGCATATAACTATTTCCCAGACAAAAAAAGGGTGTATAAATACACAGAAGATGCACATTAGAAGCCTTCAAAGTTAGCGCCACTTCCTGGCTGAAGGATTGAGTGGAGATTAGGTACACCACTGAGCTTTAAGAAAGAAATCCATTAAGGCTCTTCGCACTTGTCTTGGCTAAATGAGTTACTGGAATTTATTAGTTTTTTGGGGTTTTTTTTTCCCTTTCTGGAAATTAACTTCCATAAACCACTACCAACAAATGAGAAATATATTAATTATTTTCATTAACAAGATGAAGTCAATGCTTTTCAGACTGCAAACACTTCCCATTTATGGGAAACAGAAATCTACTGATCATTAAGCAAAGTGAATAGCTCCAATGTAATATCAAAAATAATAATTAGAGTTGCATAATTGGTAAATAAGTCTAAAGCCTAATTTTTTAATTAGATAACAGAAAGCCATTTGAGGACATTCCCACTCCACCTTCAATAACCTTCAGCTGTTTTCATTAGCATTACTTTGATGTCTGTTATAAACCAAAACTCTTTTTCAGCTTTTAATTTCTATACCTGCAAAACTCTTGGTGACTTTATTATTATGTCTGTAAGGTGAGTGAAAACTTCTTGCCAATACATGACCTCACCTCCATCGGAGGTACAGACAATTACTGCATATCTACATTCTAAATACTTGTCGACCTTCCTGTCAAACCTCAAGTTTTTATCATCTGTGAATACAGTCCAGGAACAGTCCCCGAAATACTGTATTGTGGGTTGCAAAAATGAAATCTTCTAGTCTACATGTAGATAATGAATTAAAAAAAAGCGCTGTATCTCAGCTGCAAATAAATACTGCTTTGAGAACATGTTTTAATATTTTCCTATATTTCTCTGAAGAAAAAGTATAAAAACTGTAATTCTTTCTTACTTTAATCTATCAGTAAGTCTAGACTTGGGTTTAGCAAGACACTGTTTCACCATGAAAATAAAGGTAGCTGAATTTGTGGGCTTCAAGCCTCCTGTAAACAGATTTTGCTGAGGAGTCAGTCGTACCAAACATAAATGGTCATTTGGCAGCCACTGCAAGAAAAACAAAACAAGCCACTGAAAAGTCATTTCAAGACAGTGTCTGTCTTTAGCTAAGAGTAAGCATTTCACCTGCGCCACCAGTAACATTTCTTAGAGTTTTAGAAGTCTTAACAAAACGATTCCATTGGAAACTGTGGCTTTAAAATTTTGTTCTAGAGCGAAGGTGCTTTACCTCCCCCCGCCCCCCAAATAAGAAAGAAAATAGGAAACAAAACAGACAATACTATCACTTCGGTTTTATTTTTATTTTTTAAGACCGGACTTTCTTAGTTGAAATAGACAATACAGGCTTGATGCAAGTTTTCAAGAGATTATATGGCCTATAATATTCCTGTAGTATGCAAGGTATCAGATCTACCTGCCTTTTGTATATAAAGACGGAATTATTTGAGTGTAACACTAAGACAATATTGCAACTTGAAGATTTTATGAAATTGGGAGGGGATGGAGTCTTTAACTGAAATAAATGTACTTCTGTATTGGCAGCAATGGATATATCATCCAATAGATCTCACATTTGTCCTTCTCCTGAGGCTGTCACAATACATCTTACATAATCCACCTGACATGCCTCTCTACATGGCTTTACAGCAACACACTTAAGTGTGTAAGGCACACCCAGTCACTTATATTCACTTATATTGTACAGTAACATTTCAGACAACACTCAATATACTATTGTGGCAGTTTTCTGGGGAGAGTAAAACCGAATATTAAGTATACATGCTTTTATATTATTGGAATTAAATAGAAATATTCTTATATTATTACAAAGGAACATCATTACTTCTCTAAAAGAGAAAAGTAAAGAACTTTACACAGGGTATTTTTCCACTTCTCAAATTTAAGCTTTGAGACTCGCACCTTTCAGCAATTAACTAGCACACGGAATTTACACTGGACATGTGAATAACCATTTTAATCAAAACCAGCAGCATGCTGATTGTGCTATTAGTTGTGGTAACACTTGTTTTGTTCAAGCACGTAGGTGTGGCCCTGTCAGTAACTTATTTTGAAAAAGACTTTACCTGTTCACATCCCTTTATGCTGTTTATTCACTATATTTTTTCCATCATAGACAATAAAGATACTAGTTTATTTCAGTTTCTAAGCTAGTAGCAATTCTTCACCCCTCTTCTGATGCATCTACATGCTGCCCATAAGTTTTAATTAGAAGAACACTTAAAAAATACACTATTCACAGCCAAAAAAACATACGTGTAAATGCTGTTATAAAGTTATTTTAACCTTTAATAAAAAGTGGTTTAGCTGTATCTCCAGAAGGAGAAAAGTGCACACAACAATCTTACCGTGCTTTTTGGTACCGCCAGTCCCCCATTTTTCAAATTAGTTACAAATGATGACCAAGGTTCCTATGGGAAGGAGAAAATATATTACAGAATTAAAGTGCTTTGTTAGAATTTGGAAAAACATTTACCATCAATCCTGTCAAATTAGAAGTTTACCCCGATTCTAAAATTTACTGTAAAATCATAAAATATATTAGAACTAAGGGGGGGGGGAAGTCAAGTAATAAGCACACAAAGGCCAGACTTGAAAATGTTATTTAATCACATTCCTGACAAAGTATCTGATTAGCACTGGTAAATTACTTATAATCAAATAACTTGTACATATTACCATACATTAGTGGGGCTACCTACTGGTTTCAAGTTCAAAATTTGAACCAAAGCTAAAAACTGACAGCTGACCGTAACAGCTGCTGTACTGAGTCCAAACAAAAGTCCCAGCAGCTCAATAACTTGTCTCCTGAAGTAGCTACAAGCAGATGTATAGCAAACACTGTATGACCAGGGCATGCATATGTAATAAGTTCCTTGAGCATCATCTTATTCTTCAACTCCTTAATATTTACTTTAATATACACCTCGTGGTGTAAGGTATTTGGAATACAATAGATAGTTAAACTTTTAATTTCAGATTAGCAAAACATTCAAACTATGAAGGTAGGTTCCTAGAAAAACAGAGTACAAACAAAGATAAATCTAAACAGGATAAAGTAAGTGAAAGTCGATGGCCATGTGCTCATGTGGAGGTAGGGGGACAACATAAAAAACTTTTTAAAACTAAACCATAGCATGCTTGACAAGCTAAGACAGTTACTGATTAGCAGGAGGAGCAGGCCTGCTTAGAACATAAAGGCACCAAGACTGAAAACCATATTTCTACTGAACACAGCTCAGAAAGTCGAAAGCATACATGATGGCAAAATGCAGAGGACATAACAGAGAGCACACTATGACAGATTGGAAGAGCAGTCTTCTAGTCTCACACAACCCCTAGCAAGATGGAAGAGACTTACTTGTTGCGCAAACATCTCCTTCTTACCTACCAGCTTCTGAGAATAAATGTTTTTGAGTGCAGTGGCTTGTAATGAAAATACTGACATCATAGTTAATAATGATGCTGCTTAAGTGACAGAGTTTGACACAAACATGACTGTTTCAGGTTTTTACATCCAAAAGTTTCCAATAGTTCTCCAACTAATTTAAATGTCAAATTAGCTTCCAATTAGTTTACGATAGTAAAACACTATAAACCCTTTTCTAAAAACATGTCCATAGCATTAGACCGTGTCAGCTGGTACAAAAGACTTACCGTGTGCAGTAGCTGAATTTCACATCCTACTTGCCAAAGTACACTAAGTGCTTGGTAAGCCCTCGCTTCCCCAGGCTTTGCTGTTAATACCTAATAAAATGGCAAAGAGCGAGCAATTTTGTTGCAAAAACTAAGATTGCTTCTTTATCTAAGCAAATCCTTATATATATAACAAGTGGTAAGAAATTCATAGTTAAGTCTAAAATTCCAAGGTAAAGTTACATTAGGCCTCAAATACACACTTTGTGCTATTTCAGTGTATCTTGTCAGAACACATGATTAGAAGACGTTATGGCAGTCTTAGTAATTCTTCGCAGCAGTTATTTGGATAACTGAACTGTGTAGGAATTTCCAGCTTTTACTTTCTGGTCCCTTTTAAGGCAGAGAAATTTCACACAGAAGAGAAACAGGGATCATATTTTGTATAAAAACCATAACATGGGCAGAGTTATCAGCTCACACTGATAAGATAATATTCCCAATAAGGCACACAAGCAGAGTAAGCCAAACATCAGGTGACCTCACTGAACATTAAGCAGCTTGCGCAGTCATCATCCTGATCAATATTACAGATCAGACAACTCTTAGGCAAGAAAAAAAGAAAAACTTGTCATTATTCTCAAACAGGGCAAAGAAAGAAGTAAATTGTAGCAGGAAGATTTAACTTCCCATAACAGATTTAGAGCGCCTCGTCATATAATCAACCAAAAACCAAAAAGATTATTCTAATTGCTTTTACTTAGGTACACAACTCTCATTTAACATGGTTCACAACAAAACCAGAAAACTTAATAAAAAACACAGTGACTGCATTAAATGAACAGACTGCCCCCTATTTGCTCAAAACTCTGGCCATAAAACATACCATTTAAGTGGGTATTTCAGTGGTGTCCAACCTGTCATTTCACAGAAGAACACACTTAAGACTTAATTTTTTTCAGTAGGGTGCTAGACACAACACAGGCTGCGTAAGCACACCTGGAAGTCTTTGCTTACTTCGAGTAACTAAAGGTTTGTGGCTCTGTATGAATCTCTCAGTTTCACAGAAAGAAAAGGTACCCTTGAACTATAAGTACAGTTCTAGAGGTTTGGGACAGCATAAATTAGGAACACATAACCCAGAAAGCTGCTCTGCACCTTAGTGTACAGAACCTTAATAAAAAGGTGTGTGAATCACTCATACTTTGCCTCAGTTTTTTTCCCGTACTGCATACAAAAGTGGCTCAAGAGGGCATCAAAAGATGCTCAAGCGCATCTCACTGAGTATGGTATTTAGTAACTCTGAATCCTCTTCACGAGGCATTTTGAATTCAGTCTTCATTGACTATTACCTGCAACTAGTAAACAATTTTGTTGCACAAGCACATTACAGAATTTAAGCACCTCACAATTTACAATGGAAAGCAGCTAGTCTGCTGCTGCGTATCCTTCTCAAGGACCAGCCTTCACCTTTGTAAGATTTGTGGTTATAGGACAATGGAATGTTTCTTGACAGTGCTATTACTGCATAAAGAGAACAAGTAGGAAACAGACAAAACTTAACAATTCTGGCAGAAAAAGAAATTCACTAGCAAAAACATTAACTATAAAACATAAATGTTTTTGTGTTCTGTGAAGCGCTACTTATTCTTTACTACCTGTAAAATCTCTTACACGCACCTGGTACTCTTTTTCGCTTATAAAGATGTTGAGTTCTGCTCTTCCGTATCTGTATATGGAACTGCATTCATACAGGGCAAAAAGAAGCCTCCAGAGTGTGTTCCTTTCCTTTTTTTGTGGTAAGATTCCAAAAATTTTCACAGGTACATCTGTTTCAACAGTGTGTAAAAGTATCTTTAAAATTTTGCAATCTCATTAATGCTAATGTCTAAACTACAAACAATTAAGAAAAGTCTGTCAGCTCATGTTGTTCAAGAATGAATACAATTCAAGCTTTAGTCAAAGCTAAGCCCAGTTTGCATTAGACTAAACCTTTAATAAAGACAAGCAAATAGCTGAGATTTCATATTGCCACACGGGTTTTTTGAAGCTATCAAGAACCTAAATAAAGCTGAAGTGTAGGAAATAATATCCATTAATCCAGCATATACATTAAATAGAACATATACCTCAAGCAAATCCCAAAGATTTTGCCAAACTGCCTATGCACCCTTCCAATGTATTTGTAACATGTGTGATCATATACATATACCTGCCCTCCAAGGAACTGCTGCTACACCCATGGTTTCAAAAAGTTTGTCAGAACACATAGCAGGTGGTTTCACCGTTCCAGTCGCCAAAGGATCCAGTCTGAAGAAGTCACCATAAATTACCTTTAATTGTCCATCCAGGCTATTCTCTAAGGACTGAATAAAATTAGTTTCAGTTGAAGAAATCTGGATGCAGTAACCTATCTTGCAAAACACCCAACCCAAACAAACAAAAAAAACGTTCAAGCACTACCTAAAATTGCTACACAGTCAACAAGAGTCAAGTCTCAGAGCTGCTTCTTACAGCTGATAAAAAGAATAGCTTCCTTCGTTGTGCCGGGCATTTTGACACGTTTGTGCTGCTCAACTGGAGCTTTGAAACACATTCTTAAATTAGTAAGATGTTCTGCAGTGTTTTGCAAAAAAGCTATGCTCAACTAAGCAAACCACTGCATTTAATGATTTACAACTGGAATTCTTCATATATGCACAACGAATGCCTTTTAAACACATTTTAAGACAGGTGAAAGTGAGTCATTCCAAACTCCTACTTTACAGCATTGTAACACAATCCTTCTAGTGCAACTTCTGCAGCTATGTGTCTGACTACCTTTGAATCCACGCGAAGCCAAGGTGAACAGGAGAGGACAACACATGTGTGTGTCTTAATATTACCAGTCAATTGCAGGACAATAGATTAAATAATACCATGAGACAATCAGAATAACCAAGACTATTTTTACAGATTTCTGACAGCTACCAGTCAATTGCAGGACAATAGATTAAATAATACCATGAGACAATCAGAATAACCAAGACTATTTTTACAGATTTCTGACAGCTACCTAGAATCATAGAATCATTATGGTTGGAAAAGCCCTCTAAGGTCATCGAGTCCAACCGTCAACCCAACACCACCATGTCCACTAAACCATGTCCCT
>NW_008794117.1:102289-103763 GCF_000699145.1 Aptenodytes forsteri | reverse complement strand
TCTGTCACCAGCAGGCCCGGTGCCATGTAAACCTCCCCATGATCAAAAAAGCCAAAATTCCTCCGATGGCACCAGCCCCTGAGCCACGTGTTGATCAGGTGTGTTTTCCTGCTCGTTTCAGTATCCTTCCCTGCCACTGTAGGGATAGAGGAAAACACTACCTGTGCTCCCGATCCTTCAACCAGTCGCCCCAGTGCCCTGAAGTCCCTTTTGATCACTGCAGGACTTCTCTCTGCAACCTCATCACTGCCAGCCTGTATAACCAACAGCGGGTAGTAATCGGAAGGCCGTACCAGACCAGGGAGCTTCCTAGAGATGTCTCTGACCCACACCCCAGGGAGGCAGCAGACTTCCCTGTGGGATGGGTCCGGTCGATATAGGGCCTTACCCTCCTTTTTTTCTTAGCAGAGACAGACATCCTGCTTAAACATACACAACTACAATGACTCTGATTAGTATTAGCCTCAAATTTATGCATGAAACTATTCATAGGAAGACTATGAACTTGAATTCCTGCATACACAAAATGTCAAATCAATTGATTATAAAATAGTCTGTTGCCGAACGTGCAATGTAAAACCAAACAATACTTACTATTATTAAGCATTATTTCAGATGTTACAAGTAACAATCACTGGCTAATTCCTTTTCGATCCAACAGTTATTACACAGTTATTAATTTCTTATTTTCCCTTTAATTCTGTTTTAGAAATGTACTACTAAATCAAAAGTGTACCTGTAAGTTTGGAAGAAAAGCTGAGTTACTTTCTAGAGCTACCACTCTAACACCTGCATTGAGCAGAGTTCGGGTCAAGATTCCAGGACCTGAAGGGGGGGAATAAAAAAAAAAAAAAGAAAAAAGTGCATTTTTTTCTAAGTGATTTCCTTTAGTGACTTTCCCAACACAACACTTGGGATATACCACCTTCAACAGGAGACAACTTGTGTTTGTTTAAACACACTTCAAAACAAGAGTTAGAAAAAAGATTTATACGCAGCCTGCCTGAGATTGCTCAGTGAATTACACTAAGCACAGCATTACAGTTAGATACTGAGGAACATTAGATATAATGTTTCAAGTATTTCTACTACTTCTTCTTCTGCCAGCAGAAATATTCTTTGAAACCTTACCCATATTATCTCTACAGGTAAAATACCCTGTGCAGAAATGTAAAAAAACCACATTAAATAACAGCAGAAGGCTACCTATGTAATGGCCCACAGTCTTAGGCATGCTTTTACTGACAGAGATAAAGTTCGCCTACAAAACCAGATATATTACCTGGACAGAAATTTACATCTCTACTTACTCTATAGCCAAGTTTTAACACCAGTGACTCAAGCCTTCAGACTGAACACTCACTCATTCCCCCCTGAAGCTCTGTATAAATGGACCCTCCCGCCGCCTACCCCAGGCATACCGCAGTGCCGCGGCACCCAGGCGGCCCTGCCAGTCGCCAACCCCCGACCCCGG
>NW_008794117.1:79927-101071 GCF_000699145.1 Aptenodytes forsteri | reverse complement strand
GGCGCGCGGCGGCGGGAGGCCAGTACCGGGCGGGCTGAGCTCGCTGCCCGCCTCAGCCGGGATGGCAGGTGCCGGCGCTGCGGCTCCTTCACCCGAAGCGGTGCCCCTGGAGCAAACCGGAGGGATGAGACGTGCGGCGGCCGTTCGCCGTTCAGGAGGGGGAGGCTTCGGCCGGCAAGAAACGCTCTGCCGGGCGCCGGTGGAGCGATGTCTGCTCGGTTTGTTGGTGGAAGTCCCGGGAGCTACGTATTTAGTTTGAGGTTTGCCTGGGTGTTTCACGGGAGTCTTTGATCTCCGCGTCTGCAGCTAAAGAGTCACTTCGGGACTCGGTTCTATGTATCGCCCTGCCGCCCACAGCAGGTGCAGGATCCTGCTCCGGCAGATCTCCGACATCAGTCCTTGTCGGCTTCTTTCTGCCCGACACCGTCTTGCAATTACGGTTTAGGTAAAACCAGTAATTCAGTAGCAGCGACGTTGTTCCTTTCAACGATTTCCCTAATGCCTTAACGAGAAATAACTTTAGAAACATCTTCAAAACGTATTCAAGTTCTGCGAAACTGGAGTTCGTCCTTCAGGGATACTGTGCTAAAACCTGTCGATGGCGGGTGAGTGGCCGTGGTGTGATGGCGTTCCGGGGAAGGGGAGAGAGAATCCTCCCAAACGTGTTTCCCTGCTCCGTGCCTAGTTTGTGTAGAAGGCGAGAGTGATCTGGCCATCATAGAGTAGACCAGTCTTCAAATTAACGGCTCAAACGTAGACTTTCTGTATGATTTTGTGCAAATTGCTTAATTTCTTATATCTCGTTTCTCTGTAAAGTGGGAAATTAACATGCGCCTACTTACTGAACAAAGTCATTTTGTTTGACATATCTCTATTAAACAGAACCTGGGACAGAAAATTATGGCTTTGCTCTTCTCTGTTTGGTGGATCTGCATGTAGCATGAAGAGGGGCTGGGCTGAATTTAGGAAAGATTGCAAATGCCTTGTCGAGTGCAGCAGTTCTTCGTAGCTGCAATTTATTTTTAAATACTCTGCTCTCTTACACGGAGTGCTGTAATAGTCTTCCCTGTGCCTTAAGGGAAATGGACAGACTGTTCAGCTGGATGATGGGAGAGACCTCAATCCATTTTTAAAGTGGACTTTGTGTTTTTAATAGCTTTTTTTCTCTCTTACTAATTAGTCTGATAATTCAGTAATTCATAGGACTTTTAGAACATCGAGCAGAACTTGGTTTTCTAAGAGCAAGTGTTTAGTAAGGTCCCAATTCAGCATTCCTTATCAAAGTTTATTGATAGCTATGGCCACAGAAAGGTTGGGTATAGTTACTGTATTACCATGTTGTATTCCATATATTTTAAGGTTAATTAAAGAATTTTGGAATTTTTTGTTGCCGGTCAGAGCACTCAGGAGTGCTAGGATCATCTTTAAATGGGCTGTTCAGAGTAATTGAGATTATTCAGAGGACTGTTTGCTAAGTAAAGCCAAAATGCCCTGACGTTCTTCATACACTAGAAATGATACACTTTTCTTCATATTTTTATTTACTTTCGGTTAGCACTTGCCTGCATTGAACTATAGATCTTTATAGGATAAATTTATGATTTTTTTAAAAAATTTTTTTCCCCTCCTTAGAACTGCCAGATATATACTGAACCTTGCATGCATAAAGGACTTCCTCTGTCTGACGTGGTCATTATCCTTGACAAACTGTTGAAACCTTAGGAAAATGGTAAGTTTTGTTCATTTTTTGTTCAGAAATTACAATGTAGAAAATTGTTTAATACATTAAAGTGTATCCCGAGGACATTTGAACAGTTACTTTTAAGTTAATGGCTGATTATGGCATATATTTTCTAGTTTAATCCAGCTGTTGCCACATGCAAATATTTGAATTTACACTCTTACCTCATAGAGCCTTATGGCTTTGTAATTTAAGTGCATTGTTGGGTGCTCTGAAATTATTGTTTCCTCCTAATTATTGTTTTTTGAAATAAATCAGAGAAGGAATCAAAAGGGTTACCTGTTTGATTGGATTCCAGCCTATGCTTGAACCAAAAGAGCTCATTAGTTGTATGGGTCAAAAAGATCGGTAGAGAGATATATTTCTTCTCAATGGTTCTAAATGTCTTTTGCATTTGCTTTTATTTGGCTCCATTTAAAGTTTATTTTTTAAGTTAATATTAAAGCATTAGTCTTTTAGTATTATTTTGCTATGTATTAACCACTTAGCTGTAGTAAGTATTGACAAGCATTTCTGCATTTCTAAGTAAGGGGGAAAATTGCAGTAGTACATACATCTTGATCTCAATTTTTCAAACTCTTATGCCCATACTTCATTCTAAGTACAAATTCAGTAGAATTCCTATCTTGCACAAAAAAACCCAGGAGGTATGTGAATAGAAATTTGCAGGATCGTAATTTTTCTTGTCCTGGTAGTGATACTTATCATTAGAGTCTCCTATTTGGCTAAGAATACAGATTAAGTTTGTTAGCATATAATTGTTCCAGAAACTCTTTATCTTTCTATTTTATTCACCGTATCCCATTTTATCATTAACTCATTGTAAAATGTAAGATTTACTCTTAATATTGATTGTTCTCTTTTTTTTTTTTTGTTAGCATATAATTGTTCCAGAAACTCTTTATCTTTCTATTTTATTCACCGTATCCCATTTTATCATTAACTCATTGTAAAATGTAAGATTTACTCTTAATATTGATTGTTCTCTTTTTTTTTTTTGTTCCTAATTATGCATATATTGGAAGGCTGATCTGTTACCAAATACCACCTCTAGTGTGAATTTAAAAAAAAAAACTTACAACAGAACTGATGTTCGGAAAAAGAGCTGAAAGAATCACTTAAGCATATTAGCTTCAGTAATGTGAAAATAAAGTAACCTGCTACATGCTTGAATTGGCAGAAACACCTCTGTGTCCTGCTGAGATGCAGGATGTCACAGAATTATCTTTTTCACTTATTTTATTCAGCATACTTCTATAATCTTGTTGTAATACTTTGGATGGTGACCAAGTAAAATGGTAGAAGGAGTGGTAAGAGATTTCTTCAAAAGTACTGAAAGCGCTGTGCACTCAGGAATATAGTCTCAAGGAGGAATTATTTTTTAAAAATTAGTCAGAAAGTAGCCTCATTCTTTTGTCCTGTTCCCTTGTCATTGCTGTCCCCCACTCCAAGCCCATGCATGCACAAAGGAAACGTCCCAAGGACTGGAGTAACATCTAATCCTATGCCACAATCTGGTTTGAGATCCAGTAAGTTTGCAACCTGTGGGTTGTACTGGACATCTTCCTTCAAAGTGAAAATCGGTCTTTATAATGAGGTCTGCAATTTTGTATTTAGAACCACTATGCTCTATAAACCTTAACTTAACTGCTTTTCTATGTGTAATCTGTTGACAATGAAAAATGGCTGCACACTTGGATTTGGTGTGTGTTTGTGGAGGTTTTTTGCTGTTTGGCCAAGCTATTAGTAGTAAGGGAAATAAGAATCCAAGGCTCCTTGAAAGCCTGTCTGCTCCATGTGACAATGTAGCTTCCAGCCTAGCGCCAAAAACCTGATTAATAGGGAATTACTGTCCATTAAAAGTGGGCTAGATCAATTGTCCAGATCGTTGGAGAGTGAGTGCTCAGGTACCAATTAAGTGAAACTGTCAAGTTAGTTCTCCTTTGAGATTGTTTCTGAGCACTAGGTGTATGGTCATGTATGTTAATATAAGCTTATTTGAAAAGAAATTATGTTAAACTACTCCTCCTTTGCTATTTTTGTGTTGTAATAACATGCTCTTTAATAGGAAGGCATTTTCACACCAGGTGCAGATTGACTTTGCAGTCTTACAAACACTGCAGCAAAGTTCACAGCTGACAAAAGAGCCATTCAACACAAAAATAAACATTTTTAAATGAGCTGATGCCTTGAATTCTGTCCCTACTGATGCTAATAAGTGTCCACATCTTATTTTCCCTTATAACGAACACTAAGCAGCAATATTTTTGACATTTTCAGTGGAGAGGCTAAGTGTTCTATAGTGTGAAGACTGTTGCATAAGCTATGTATTGTAAGGCATTTTGGCAGGGGTACAAACTTCCTCACTCTGTGCTATATCTGTTCTGTGTATACAGAGAAACTCAGTCCCTAGGGCTATCAATCTGGCATCTTTCATCAGCACTAAATTTACTGCAAATATTTTTTGTGTGCATGCAAAAAAAAGTGCTATTAAACCTTTGTGGACAGGAGTAAGAACATTCAAATAGGTGCATCTTCTGTTTACTTCTCTCAGAATTCCTCTTCGCTGAATTCTGATGAGCACATTCTGCTGACTCAAATTCACTCAGCCTGTGTTTGTGTGTATATCTTGTCATAAGTCTTTATTTTGAACACTTTGGCAATGTTATCTTGCTCAAGAGCTTGTCACACTAAAGATTTTTTTACTTTTTTTTACTTATTTCTCTATTTACTGTCTACTTACTGTATAATTGTGATGTCTTTGAAAATGTGTTGCTAACTTATCATTTCTCCTCTACACTTTCCTTATGTTAGTGTGAAATATTTCTGTAGACAAATTTTGGTGTTACACGCTTGGTTTTTAGGAACAGAGTTGCTTAGGAGCATGAAGTTTTTTCTACTGTTGTTCCAACATGCTGCTCCATCTGTCCAAACTGAATTGCTAACGTGTGGCCACTGCTTTTCTCCGTCTGTGGGATTAATTTAATTTTCTTGTTTGGAAAAATAATATTATATTGCAGGGCAAATTGAGATTAATTCAAAATAACTTTGGGATTAAAAAACCCAAACAACTAATACTGGTATTTGTTTTATCTTTGTAATATGAGCACAGTAGGAAGTTTTTTAGGTTTACTTGATGAATATGTCATTGAAATAATATGGAAATTGAAGTGTACATTTTGGAGGTTCTTTCCTAATGGTTAAAACTTGGAATTCTGTGTGCTTTTAGCCTCAAAGTGAGGGCATGACGATATTATCACTTTAGACTAACATTTCAGCTGGACCTGCATCACAGTTCAGGTGTTGTTCATTCTGCTGCTACAGTGTTACAGTTGACTACTGGCAAAATAAACAAATTGGGGCACATCTGTCCTGAAACTTCAAAGTTTGTAAGTTGTTCAGTAATATTTTGACATCTTCCTTTATTCCTGTCTTTATAAAATAAAGTGACATTCACAGTCACAGACTTACACGTTTGATCCCAGGAAGACTTTATGACAGCTGGCATATAAAATTACCCTTTATCCAGTGTTGTTTTGGTAGCTGCTTAGTTTCTTATCTGGATTGCTCTTGTTCTCATGGAAGACTGTTAAGTCTACTATTTTAGCACTGAAATATTGACATCATTATTACAAGGAGAAATAGTAATTGTTCAATGTCTCTATAGGCTGTAAATCTCTTCCTGTCTTGGTGGCATTTAAACTATCTCGATTTGGGTTTTAAGTGAAATTAGGTTTTTACCCTCTTACAGTACTGATGCTAGGTTTTATTAATACTTGTGATATTTGGGACTTTCTAATGGAAAGATGCTTTTTTTAAATGGAAACTACTACTTAAAGTGGCCTTGATAATGAGAGTTTTCTGAAAAAGTGATCTAAAACAAATCAGATATCTGTTTACAGGCTCAGGTATTACAAACATACATTCAAATTCCAATAAAAAACCTGATAACTGTGTGCTTCAGAAAACTTCTCCAAGATCTATTAATCAAAAGTATGTGTAAATTATTAGAGACGGCTCATATAGCCAGCATCTATTTACACAATTAGAGCTGAAATGAATTACCTCAGTAACTTCCTGTTGGAAGGGGAGAGCTGAAACAGCACTCAAGGCTAAATTCAGCACTGGGTTTAAGTGGTCGCAGCTTCATTAACTTCAATCAAGTTACACCAGTGATTAATTTTTGGGGGATTGTAATTCGTTTAACATAAGGCCTTCTGGTTTATACGTAATTGAGTTCAGTCATGCATTTAAGGGCAAAAAAGTGATCAAATTTAAGTGTCTGTTTTGTACCTCTTTACAGTCGTTGTATGGTCCCCTTTACCAAAATATCTATTTCACAGTCTTTTTAATGTATTCATCTTTGTTACCTCCCTGTGAAATAAAGCAGTATTTTGTAGTTAAGAAATGCATTAAAGATGATGAAGAATTAAAGAACAATTTGACCGACTTCATGGAGGAGGTTCAGAGCAGAGAAAGGATTTGATCTCAGTCATTTGTATCTGACACTGAATAATGTAGAAACTAGACCATCCTTCCCTTCTGAAATATAAAACCAACTGATGCAACATTTTGATAGAGCTGCTGGATATTCTAATTTTCTAATGATGACAATTATTGAAGTTCTAACAATTAGCTCTGTTCTTAATTAACCTTCCGGTTGGCCCTGCAGGTTTGATAACAAAGGGACCGCAAGTATGTAATACTTGTGGACCAGAATTGTTTCATAAATTTTATGGACAGAATTCCATTCTATTTGTGGTTGCTTCTGGCCTTGATATGATTTAGGACCTAACTGAATATTTTTGACCATGCTAATTTTCTTTGTATTGATGAGGGCTATAAAACTTGCTTATCCCTCAGGTGTAAATTATGGAATTCAATCTCAGTATGAAATTCAACTGTCAGAAAGTCTTGAACACTCTTGTTTCTTCAGATGGGCAGTTTTTAGAGAATTGCCTCATTCTTCTTGCATCTCCGTTTCAAGGGACTGTATTCTGTGATTTCTGCGTTTTCATGTATGTTTAAAGTTGTTATCTGAGATTATGAGGGATTTTAGATCATTTTGCCTTTTTTAGCTACCTCTTATGAGGTGGTAGGATGTATCAACTTTCTCAGGTCCTGGTAAAGTAAAGATTTGGGTAAGAGTGAGCTGAGCTGATTAGTTCTCATAAAAATAGTCTGTACTGATTTGCAGGACTTTTTTTTTTTTCTTTCTCCCCCCCGTAAGAAAAAAGTACACATCCTAGAAAAGATGCATAAATTTGTCTAGTAAGAAGTTTTTAATTTTTATTATTCTTTGTAATCAAGCTTGTGCACATGTTCTGAAGTGTAACAACAATCTGGGAGTTGTTCAATTAGAAGGAAAATATAAAAAACAAAAAAGGCAAATTACTTCTCACAAGACTTAAAAGGAGATTTGTGCATCCCAAGGCAGGACCAGTTACTCATATGTTATTCCTGACCAATGTTTGTCTAGACTGTTTATAAAAGTGTTGCAGTGATGGGAGATCCATCCTCCTAAAACAGTCTATTCTACCACCTTTCTACCCCTACCTGAGATACGTTCTGGTGTTTTGCTTCAGACAAGAACAAAAAATGAACACATCAAATGGTGAAGTCCTCTTTTATTCAGTGAAATTTGTCCTAGTGAAGCTTGAACCCAAAACTTTTCAAACACGTGGGGGGGCTGATCATTGTGTATTTTGAGTGTTGAAAAAGAGCTTGTTTGTGTGAAACTTTCGTCTGAACTCTATGTTCTAATAAAAGATATTATTTGTTCCCAGACAATCCTCTTGTATTTGGCTGCTGACTGAAACGTTTTTGTAGTAATGTTAAATGTGGAAGAGTAGATTATGCCTGGCAGTATACATTTATCATTGTTTATTAAAGCTGTGAATAAGCAGTATGACTAGGAAGCTTAGAAGTTGAAAATAGCATGTGGAAATTCCTCTCAAAACCTCACTATTCCTGCTGTTTATAGATGTAAAGATCATCATGCCTTTAAATGCCACTGCCACTTGAGAAATGTCAGTTCAATGTCAGAAAGCGGCAAACCACCAAAGTGTTCATGCTCAGACATTTTTGTAAATTCAGTGAAATTAGATAAACCACTCCTGCATCTGCATACTTCTTGGAGGACAGGAAACTTACCACATTTTAAGAGATAGACCTCCTAAACCATGTATCTGACACAGAAGCAGAAAACACGTATAAAGATATTTTTACTCCTAGTTTCAGAGCTGAATGTAGGGCAAACTGAACAGTCAGGAGGAGAGGATGTTAATGAGATTTTCTCATAGCAAGGCTATCCAGTAATGGGATTGTACATAAGACTATCTTGTGAAATGATAAACTACTAATGAGTCCATGCTATAAGACAGCACAACACCATGGTAGTTTTTTTCTGTGGAGATGTCAGGTTGGATAATGGAAGTATACACATAAATATTTTTATTTCCCTTTCTATAGAAGCAGCAGCATTCCAACCATTAAGTGTTGCACATAAAACACAATGCAGAGCAGAATTCTGCTAGCTGGAAGTGGTCTGGCTTTGTGAAATGATTATAACTAAATGAATTGCCTACCTTCTTTATCTGCTGTCTCTTTCCTTCTGCAGCAAGTTGTGTGATGGTCAAGTACATCTTCAACAACTAGTACTTTTCTTTGTTTTTTTTTCTTGGCTGTGGTGAGGCAAGGGCACTCTGAAGCAATCTGGTGATAATATTCCAGGTTTCTTTAGGTATATCTTGGCTTCCACATTAGCAGAAGCAGCAAACAGTTATAGAGAAATTGCACTTGCACTTTCTCAAAAGAACATATGAGCTTTCTGTTTATTAGCTCCTGTAACAGTGTAGTAGGCATTGTCCTCTTTCTTGCAAGCTAATGAACTCGTAATGGTATATTGTATGTAGTTTTTAGATAGTGCCGTGTAGCTACTCTGTCATCTGGAGTTTCCTCTCCATTACTGCATCTTCATTTTGGTAGTAAATGTAGTTGTTCATAAAATTAGATCAATGTTCTTCCTTGTATGCGGAAATTAATGTGCAATAATAAGAATTTGCAGTACATGTTTTGATTTTGTATGGCCATGATCGTTTTCATATTGGTTTGTATTAATTTGTAGAAGATTATTTATCAATATGAAATGAGATACTAGCATTTAAATGTGGTCTTGTGAAGTATCTTTACACCAGCTACCAGAAAGATCAACAGATTTATTCTTTTTAAGAAATATATAGGTTAGGTTTAGTCATTCTTTAAGTTTGTGTTTCTACAGTTTTCCTTTTTTGTTCTAGTGGCAGAAGTACCAATTCTAGAAAGATAATGGTTTTAAAAAAAATCCTGTTTCATTTTCACAGAATCAGCGTGAATTTTTTTTTTTCTCTAGGACTTGTGAAGCTGCTTGTATTTAAAAAAAAAAAAAAAGAAAAAAGACAAAAACCCTGCAACAGTAAAGAAAATTAAATTCCCTTCATACTAGGTACTATATTTTTTACCTGTCCTTAAACCTGAGACTTGCTTAATTTCTTCTTTAAAAGGATGGGGATTCCACATCATCTCTAGACAGCCTGTTTGGTTGTTTATATGGCAACCTTTTCTAGGCTGAATAACTGTTGCCATGTGTAGTGCTGTCCCTTCCTCCTAAAACTCTTACCTCACTGTGATCTAGGTTCTCTTATTTGTGTACGTCTTGTTTTGTGTATATTGTGCACAAAACAAAAATACACGGCTATAATTGATTAGTGTCTGGTAGGACATAATGAATTCTCTTGTGCCTGTAACACTTGCTGTATTATATCTCAGGAGAAAAAAACACTTGGACTCACGGTCAGTTTTCTATTTAGTATCTCTTTGAGATACTTTTCATCAGAACAGAATGACTGGTTAATCCCTATTTCATATAGATGTGCTTCATTTATTCTAAAAGATATGGTGAGTTCTGTTTGTCTTGGTGAATTTCATGTTATTCCTTTTGGAGCACTTATTGATACAATTAATTTTAATTAAATCCTCAAAAATACTTACGACTGCTTCTAACTGCAGATTTTATACAGCTATTGTGTTTTATCATGAAAGTTAATGAAAAGATTGAGTAGAAGCAACACTGGGAACCAATCTGAAATGCCCATTCAAGTTGAATAGAGCAATATAGGTGATATAATGAGGAAACTGACTTTCAAAGAATTAAAAGACTTAAATCTCCCTAATTAACATAGAATAAATAAGTGGCATGAGAATGAGAGAGGGGAAAATAGTGTCTTTGGCAGAGGAGCTATATGAAGGCAGTCAAATGGAATAAAAAATGATTTGCCATAAAATTTTTGAGTGTTAGAACCTTCTTAGCCTTTTGCCAGCAGATACGGTGTTATGATCTTGATCTGTTCTGTGAGATACTTCTGAGATCAGTAAATTAAATACTATGCTATATATTCAGTAAACGTTCACAAAACCCACCAGCTTTCCAGGATAGAGGAGCTATGTTAGTATGAGGGTTTGGGTGGAGGTGGTGTGTGTTTATAGGTTTGGTTTGTTTTTTTTAATGCCCTCTTCAAATTTCAGCTGTGCCAGGTCAGGAAAGATCCGAGTTCTTCCCTTTTTTTTCAGAATGCAATCCAAACAACTGTATTTAAGATTATGTTTCCTTAGTAAGGATAGATGGAAGAAAGGCTCTGTACACAGACAAAACCGAGCAACTAAAAAAGTTTTTGAAATTATATGAAGTACATGAAAGAGAACACTGAAGAGCACAGGCTTTTTAAAATTGAAATTGACGTAAAATAGAAGTGAGTACCATGATATTTCTGTAATGTACATACTGTTTGTGTTAAAGCAAACAAACATACAGCTAATTTCTTCGATACAGACTTTGTCTTTTAGCCACTTGGCAAGTATTTTCCATCTTATTTTTGATATGTGCTATAATCACCATGATTATATATGCCAATTGCATGAATCTGTGTGGCAACTGGAACTGAAGCACTTTCATTCATCAGCACCTTTTAACAGAGGTCAGCACAGTTCTACTCAGTGGTAGCTTTTATTTCAATTTTGGGCAACCAGTGAAGGGAGGAAAGATGTGCCTAGGAAGAAACAAACATTTTTTTCTTATGTTGTTTATGTGTACAATTCATTCCAATGGCAAAACAGTAAATACAGTAACTGCATGTTAATGGTCTGTTAAATATAGTTCAAATCACTAGTGATTTTTATTCCATTTTTGTTTATAAATAAGTATTTCTACTTGTGTTTTTAGACAGAGCTAAAGTTCATTCTCACAGGATTTAGCTTCACTTTGGTACCTGCCTGGTGCCTTGGTAAAATCAAAAGGAGTAGCAGATAGCACCATTGAAAACCAGGAAGGGAAAAGTGTTGTTGGGGGGGGGGGGGGGGGAAATCCTTTTAAAAGATCAAGGCCAAGACTGTTCTAAATTCTTTGAACTAGCTCTTTCTGGATTTTCATTCTCTAAGGAGTCATAAGGCTTGTAGAAAGGAATAGATTTTCAGGGCTACTTTTATTTGGAGAGATACTGAGTTTCAAACAATAAACCAAGAAATGTTGATCTGTGCTAGCTGCAGAAGCTCTCCAGCCTCTCAGCTAGAGAGGGACTGTCGTTTTAGCCACATGTTAAAAGGAAATGAGTTAATATTTTCTATCAAAGTGTTAGCTTCCTCTATACAAAATGTCACTTGTCAAAAGTATCTTTCCTTGTTTTGCACAACCTTAACAGGAAACACCTTGTTCAAATGCAGTCACGTTTCTGTTTCCCTGTGATAGCTGTTAAAAGAATAAACTGTTATCTACTGATAGAAGCAAGAGAGTGGTGGTAGGACATCCTGATTTTTAATTATTGCTGTTAAAACTAATTCCTCCTCGGCTTTGGGCAATTTACTTCAACCTCTTATGTTTGATGTATCATTTAATTTATGAGCTGGGGAGGGCAGCAGTAGTTATTATTTCATGTGCTAGGAAGAGTAAGAAGTGAACCTTTCAAGTTCAACATAGTGTTTGGGATTATTTTTTTTTTTAATGCTTTAGAACAGTTATCATCAATAAATAAACATAACTATAGTGTCGGTGCCATAAAGAATATCTTCTAGTTCTGATTCTTGCTGTTCTGATTAAAGTTCTGTCCTCCTCTTAACCTTTCATTTTGTGTTTAACTCTCTTTGAGAGAAAAGAGCTTGATTAAGGAGCATCCTTCTAATGAACAGATGCATTCTCCAGATACATATCTCCTCCAAAGGTCCCTTCTTTGTCTTTCTGGTGCTCAAGGAAAGCCAATTCTCTTATTTGGTCGCCAAAGGAAAATACGACTTGCATCACTAGCGTACAATTCATTATTCTAGAATAGAATATTTCAGTTGGAAGGGACCTACAACGATCATCTAGTCCAGCTGCCTGACCAATTCAGGCCTGACCAAAAGTTAAAGCATATTGTTAAGGGCATTGTCCAAATGCCTCTTACACACTGACAGGCTTGGGGCATCGACCACCTCTCTAGGAAGCCTGTTCCAGTGTTTGACCACTCTCTCGGTAAAGAAATGCTTCCTCATGTCCAGTCTAAACCTCCCCTAGTGCAGCTTATACATCATAGGATAGGCAGTATTTTTTGTTAGACTGGTATGGCTAGAAATGGTTAACAAGTTCTTCAGGTTGGAAGCAGAGATGGAGTTGTCCTAGTCGGTGCTGACTTTTGCTTTTGTGTTGCCCAGCTGGTGGTGGCTTGTCGCCCTCTGCATGCTTCCCTGGAACTCCTTACTGTCTATTTATCTAGCCCGTACTTTGTATGCTTGTCTGTGAGGATGTTACTGGAGACAGTGTCAGAAGCCTTACCAAAGTCAAGTTAAACAGCATCCATTGTTCTCCCCTCCTCTGCTGAGCCAATCACCTCTTTGTAGAAGCCTATCAAGTTGGTTAAGCACTATTTACCCATCATAAATCCACGCTGACTACTCTTGATGACCTTGTTCTTCATATGTTTGAAAATGGTTTCTAGGATTGCTTGCTATATCACCTTCCAGGGATTGAGGTGAGGCTGAAGAGCCTGTAGCTCCCTGAATCCTCCTTCTTGTCCTTCTCTAAGATATGAGTGACGTTTTCTTTTTTTCCAGTCCTTTTAGCATCTACAAAGGTTGTGGAGGAGTAATTTTGGGAAAATCTTTTTAGTAATCTTTGACAGAAATATGTTTCTGTGTATGAAGGAAAACCTACTTATTCTTTAAGGCATTTTTTCCATTTTTCTACAATTTGAATTCTTAGCAAGTAAAATGAAACATTATCTTGCATATTTAGCAAGTGTGTATTTCACTTACTTCAGTTGTATATACCAGGACATAAGACTGAAGAAAGCTTGGTGAAGACAGGTCCTAAAATGCTTTTTCATTTAAAGGAAAGGATAGGAAGCTGTTGTAGGACTGTCTAAGCTCTTCTATAATACAAGAGTGCTTGCTGATTTTTGGCTTCACTATTTAAAATGTGAGCTAAATCTAATAAGATGTATATAATGGAGCTGTATTTCATCTATATAGTTGCTAAGTTAAACCAGCAGTATTGCCATGCTTGTAAAAGCTAAAGATAGGAACTGATATAATAACAGTCCTGTATAAGTACTGTGTAACTTTGCTGCTAAGGGTTACCCTTTTTTTCCTGTGAATATGCATCTAATTGCAGCATTGATTAGAGTTGCATGTTTACAAAAAGGGAAAATTGACCCCTGCTAAGAGTAGGTGGGGGATTAGGCTTTTTTTATTAACAAACCACCTGCTTCGGTGTATACTGAAGACATGTTGAATGTTTTCTTGAAAATAAAGTGACAATCTGAGTCAATAAACAGGTTCTACTTGCATCTAATTCTTGTAACAGAGTTAATCTATATGCATATTTGATGTGATACCATCACTGACAGAATTAAAAGTTGTTCTGCTTTCATTCCTCCCTGGTTCATTTTTATTTCAGGCAAACTATGATCTTATGTGACAAGAATGCTTTTGTTTTAACCATGGATCTAAAGGGGGGGGGGGCTGTTGTTGTTTCTGTTTATCTTTTTTTTTGTTGTTGTTACCTCAGCTGTAACACTGAGCACTGCTGTAAAGATCAGCTATGCTATTGGTCAGGTAACTGGAACCAATTATAATTGGATAAAAATACAAGTTTATAGATAGTTTTTTGTATGCAGATATGCTTTGCTTTAAGACTTACAATGGGGCAACGGATTACTGTTTGAAGGAATTTCCCCATACTTTTAAACTGTATCATTTGGCTAATGTGATTCTTTATTGGCTGGCATTAAGTACGAGGTTAGTTATCTGTTATAATATACATATTATAAATGCTTCTTCTGGTTTTATATTTTAGGTCTAAAAATATTTGGAGGGAGATTAAGTGGTTCAACAAGTAACGCTCTAATGGATGACAGAGAATTTCCACCAAATGACCTACAAATAGACTCAAAGGACAGTCTTCCTGCTGACTATAGGGTGGAAAGTTTGGCATCTCATTTGGTTTCTTCAGCTGATGAAAATGAAAATCAACTTGACAATGACGGGAATGAGGTTCTGACCAGTAGTAGCATTGCTATGGGACGACAGGATAAAGGTGACCAGGACAGCATCAATAATAATGAGAATATGGACAGTGGAGACTGTACCCCAAGCTGTAAGGAAAGTGAGACTGAGAGGAGATCTGTAAATGTCCATATGGACCCCCAGCAGGAGGAAAAGCCTATTACAGAAAAACAACCAGGTGGAAAAAGAAGTCCAAGAAGCAAAAGAAGCTCCAGTAAAAGATCTAAAGGTACTTTATAAAAAAAAGTTTTTGTTCTGTTTACTTAAAATAATAACACTGTAACTGTAATCTGTGAACTAACAAGAAAGATATATTTTAGTTGTCATACTAATTATTTTTAAAATCTCACTAAAGGGTGGGTTTGTTTTTTTTTTTTTCCCCCAGAACTGTTAATAGTCCTAAATCAGATTCAACTTGAGATTTTTTCACCTTCTGTATTTAAACGTTGGTTAACGTTAAATCTAGAAGAGAAAAATTTTCTAGTAGAGATAAGAGGATCCTGAAATCTGTCATTATAGGGAGAATAAATTCTCATTAAATGATGCAGAAAGTCATTTAGTATATATTTCAACTGTAGATTTAATGTTTAAAAATAGAAGAAAATACTTAATTAAAACAAGAGATTGGCAGAAGTAATTGAGAACCAGTCATCTGTATGACGGGAATAACAAAAAACAAGTTGATGAAATGTGATACAGATGTGTGCATGAAGGTACCTGAAGCACGATGAGTGGAAGAAAAGGAGAAGTTCACCCAAACACGGAAAGTTAAACTTTGCTTGTGTTCTCTCTCGGTTAGATTGTATTCTTGTTGGTAAATGCGATCAACTGATGCAGAAGTACCACAAAACGAGCTGTGCATAGTAGATGGCAGTTTTAAGGCAAAAAGCAGAAATCTGAAATATAGAAAATTTCATGGAAAAATCTAGAGACGTAAAATACCACAACAGAGAACGTCCTGCCTGCAAAACTCTTAAGAGTTTTGTTGAATTCCTATGAACAAACTCTTACTACTTTATTAATAAAGAACCGTGACTGTTATAGAAGGAAGATCAAAATATAAAATTACATTATATCTCCCATTGATTATGGGCTAATTTACATGTAGATTTTTAGATATTCTCACATGATGATTCTCCTGTTTTCACCCAATGCAGTGACTGTCACAATTTCTTGATGTTGCCTATGTCTTTATTTTAGTGAGACTCTTCCATTTAATTTTTAACACCAGCTGTTTTAAGCAATTCCCGAGTATCCCTCTACGTAAAAGAACCAGACCAGCTTGCTTGTCTTTATACCAACTCAGAGATAAAGGAGAGAATAATCAAACCAGAGTGGAAAATCCCTGAGTGGGTGACAGCAGAGCGCCATACAAGCAAGCTGGAATCACAAACTAAATACTTGCACGGCATGTATTATGGTGATTTTTTTTTTTTTTTTTTAAATCTTTATTTTTAACTGTTAAGAAATCATGGAGGAGTTGCTTTGACTCATAGCTAAAGAAGAGATTTACGTATCTTCTTCTCTTCCCCTATAAGCAAACCTGTTAGGTTCGCTGTTAAATGTTGCCGTTCTGGAAAAGATTACATTTGTCTTAACCATGTTGTTCATATTCCTTCTCTTGCTAATGACTAAAGCAATGAACCCGGAATATGGAAAACTAAATTTTACTTATTTTTATTTATTTGGGACTTGCTCAGCAGAAGATTGGTGATTATTAGAGAAGCCAATCTTCCGTTCTGGATATACGTTTTTTCTTCAGAAGAAAGAGCGAGTACTTGCACTTGCAATGTGTTTGAAACCCTCTAAATATTTGCTTATAAAGCATAAACAGTTATAAGTATTTGATTATTATGTTTCTGTATATGCTTGGAATGTGTTGGTGCTAGAATTATCCTAGCTCCTACAATCAGTAGACTGGAATGCAAGACTAAGAATCGCTATGTTTGGTTGAAGATTCACCTAGGTCAATATCCTTCCCCTGACAGTGGCCAATAGAGGATGGGTAGGTAAGAGCATAAGGACAAGGCAAAGAGGTAGTGATTTGTTCATGTGTTTTCCTTGCCATCAGCAATTATCCATTCAGCACTTCCCCAAGTGGGAATTGATAGACTGTAATAACTTACAGAGAATTTGTCACCTGATTTGCAGTTGTTTTTTGAGTCCATTTCAGTGTCCTGGAGTAAGTAGTTCCAAGATTTCACCTATGGATTGTTTGAAGAAGCACGTCCTTTTAGCTGTCTTGATGCTGCAGTAGATGTATGAGAGTGAACTGACAAGTCTATAGCTTCCAGATCCCAAATTTCTCTCACATTCTTTTTTTTTTACTAATAATAGTTTTGAATAGACTATGATTATATCTGTTTAAGGAGGACACTGGTGATCAAAGAAGTGATGTAAATTTAAATTGACAAATTTAAACTTTGGTGATTATTCATACTTGGATTCCTTGTAATGAATTGTACTAACTTTAGTGCAGTAGAGATAGTGATTCATGAAGTGTCATCTGCTTCAATGTATTTTTGTAAATGTGCTTCAAATTATCCCTGTTCTCTGAAAATAATTTCATCTTTTTCCAAAAGATCAGTCCTGGCATAACTAGTAACTTAATATTGTAAAATCACAGTGTGTAATTCCTTAATGTAGTATAGCACGGTAATTTGCACTTAATCTTTTTTCCCCAAGTTAAATTCTGCAACATATGCTTTTCCTGTAAATTATTCAACTTATTTCTTGAAGCAGCTTGAAGGTGGGGGAAGAAAGTGGAGTGGTTGGGATGGATTTTGTGTTGCAGCAAATGAAATATATAAAATAAACTAGTCAAATTATATGGAAATTCAAGCAATGTTATTTTATTTAGGGTTCTGTGCCGCACTAAACAAGATTTTGAGCTTGCTCAGTTAGAGTTGTATCTTTACTGCCAACACTCCTGTCTTAAAATCTCTTCTCTTAAAAATGCAATATTTTTTTAAATACTTGCTGGTTTGGTTGTTTGGGGTTTTTTTAATAGTTCTTGAATGAATCAGTCTGAACCAGTGCCAACACTCCTGTCTTAAAATCTCTTCTCTTAAAAATGCAATATTTTTTTAAATACTTGCTGGTTTGGTTGTTTGGGGTTTTTTTAATAGTTCTTGAATGAATCAGTCTGAACCAGCTTTCTGGTATTCAGTACCAAAGAATGTTTAAAAAAAGAGATTACCATATGTTTTCTGTACTAGAAACTTCTGTTACTGGTGACTTAAGCTAATGCTACTGAATGAAAATTAAAATTCAATTAAAAAACAGAGGATAATAGCCATGATTTTGTTTTGATAGCAAATGCCTCATACTTGCCCCTCTGACTCATTCTCAGGCAGGTGGCAAGAGCATCTTAATTTCATATACTTGAGGTACTGACAAAACAAAAAAATGTGAGACATACTGAAAAATGCATTTGTCATTGTTATTCACAAGGTCTGTCAAAATTGGATCTTTTTACAAACATGGGGCTGCTTCTGTGAACTCTTAGGGAAATTTTGAGAAAGTTTGCTTCTCCCCTTGTCTTAGGAAACACTGGCACACCCAACTGGGCATAGAAGATGTCAGTTGAAACCTCTGAGAGTCTGGCAGAGCAGAAACTTGAACCCAGCTCTCTGCCACGTTCCTAGTGAGTGCTCTGGCCATTGGAGAGTTGGTATCTTCTGTGTTTTTTCACATTTATTTTCATAAAGGCTTTGGTTCCATTCTAGTATGGAACCAAATACCAATGTATGGAGTAAATATCAATGCTTTGCAAAGTGAAAAAACTTAATCCTTGCTTCTTAAAATACCAGAAATACATGTAAGATACCAATCTTTAGTGTGTGTGTGGGGACCTTTTGTGTTTGTTGTGGGGGGGGGGGGGGGGGAATCTGCTTTGGATGGTAAGATTGATTGATTGATTCCAGGAAAAAGCAGTGTTGTGTACCCTTTTCAAGAACATGGAGGAAAAAAAAAATAAATAGGGATCTTAGCCCATAACACCTTTATGATGAAATAGCATTACCAAGTGTTACTGCCTCAAGAAAAGTTCTTGGTTATAGTGCTACTAAGGCACAAATGCTGTCTTGTGTTTAAAACAGAACAAGGTAGAATTAACCTGAATGGCTGTAAGGCCTTGCTTCAGAATCAGGGGAGTAATTTGAGGGCAGAATTTGATTCCAAGTGAGTGACAGCTCAACTATATGTAGGAGTAATATGCAGTTTATAAACTATGTGTTAGCAACAGTACCACATAACATTAAAATGAAGGTTTTTCATGGTAGTTGCTGTTGAGCATGTTTCAGTCAACGTTCTTGATATGACAGGTGATTATTAACTGCTGCTTAATAAAGTGCAGTTTGAAGTGACTACTTTTTTTTTGAGAGAGAGAAAAGGTTTGCCAGAAATGTGGACCCTCTTTTCTGGTTTCATGATGTGCTGAACAGAAAGCTGTCTTTTTAAATACAGCCTTAATTCCATCTCTGAAAGTACTTCCTGGTTTGTATCTTGCATCCAGTTACGTCTCTTGTTGCTTTTGGCCCACAGCAAGCCCAAATAAATACTGGAAAAGCAGAGACATGCATTAATACTGAAAAAGCAGTGTTAAGTCACACCCATATTTTGTCTGGCAGTAAGCCCTGTGAAAATAGCCACCCACAGAGATTATTAGTACTCCTGACCTGGATAGTTTACTTAATGAAGAGTTTAAAATAACCCAAAATAGAACAGTGGAGCCTTCAGTGGACAAGCTAATGCCTTTCTTAAGCCCTAAATCTTAAGCCTGAATCATCACTATAGGGTTTCAGTTGCGATGAACACAAGAGGGTCTGAAATATGCTGAGTGCCCAAGCTGCAGAAACAGTCAGTGTGATGGTTACTTGAAACAGTGCCGCACCTGTCTTACTTTTAAATGATAACATGATTTTCAGAAAATGGGTGTAGCTGGGGAAGAATAACATACTCATCATAACTTGAGTTTATAAAAATTTATTGTGCGTGTTTCAGTGGCCAAATTCTCTAAATTTTTTAAAAAATGTATGGAATTATTTTTTTAAAAGTTCAGTCCTATGTAAATGTATCAAATTCAATGTCATTTTATGAACAAAAAATTTTCCATTAATTGGTGGAATAAGCTGTAGTTTTCTCGTTACTCCTAAGACTGTGTGTTATAGGAAGACATCATTTATTGCTTTTATTCTTTGATCTTCGTGAGAAACTGGTCCAGTCTGTATATGGATAGTTAAGCTCTACGCTTCTTCCCTAATCTCATTTAACATTTTCTGGTAACTATCATATTCATGATCAGCAATATACTACAAATACTGCATTTCTAACAATAAAATGTGGGATTTGCACCCAGAAAGTTTTTCCTGTAATATTTCTATATTGTTACGCTTTACATTGTCCTTCATATATGTTGCCAGTCGTCCACCTGCATGTCTGACTTTTTTGACTTCTGTAAAATTGGAGACAGTCAACTGCCAGGGAATGTACCATGGAGAACCTAGTTTTCTGCCTAGCAAGAAGTTCTGGAGGCTAAATTCAGTTTGCACATCCTTGTGTCATTTTTACCAACGTAGATCACCACTACTGGCTCATTCCCTGGCCTCTCAAATAAACTATCCAACTATCTAGAGGGGGTCTTCCTTTTCACTCAGCAGGGCAGTCCCCCTGGACATCTGTCCCCCACAATAGAATCCTCCACTCTCATCATCTGCTTCTTCCTATCCTTTAAGATCCTGTCGTCACTGTGAGGAGCCACTGTGTTACCATCTGAAGAACAGGTCGAATTGTCCTTCCTTCCTCCCTCCCTCCCTCGGACATCTTCCTGTGCAAGGTCCTTGGCAGGAGTGAAGAAACAAACTGAGGACCTCATTTACACTCTCCTTGCCTACCTTCTTTTTGCCCTTTTTGAGCAAAACTGTTGCAAACAACGCTGCTTTCTGTCTCTGCTGTATTACAATTCAGTCTTTTTGTCCACTTGGATCTAAGTATTGATTTTTTTTAGCTGAAACTGTAACACCAGTCACAACACTTTTTATTTTAGGTCATCCTGGTCTCTTCTTAATAATTCTGTAGAACAGTGTAGACTAGGTGGTGGTTTTTTGCCCCAAGTTAAAGTCAGGTCCCAGTTAGAAGTGTACAAAAATACCTGATGTATGTTACTATGTTTTTCAGGTAGATGAGCTGACACTGAGACAGACCTATCACAACTAATTTGGACAAGACCAGTATCTTATTTACTTGCAGGGATGTTATTTAAGATACTAGGGTTTTATTCATAGCTTTTGTATTGAAATTTCCTAAAAAAGCAACTTGACGTATTTTTTGAATCCTAACCTAAGTACTTGTTCTTTTTAAAGGAGTTCCTACAGTGGGAACCACAGCAATCAAGGAGGAAAATACTCTTATTGCAGATACAGATTCTGTGCATGCTGAAGGTGCTGTTGAAGCAAATGAAAACTTTCACCAAAAAGAACAAAAACAAACGTTGCAGTCTCTTTTCTCTTTGCTCCGTGAAGAGGTTGAGCAGATGGATTCAAAGATACTGCCCCTGTGTCTCCACCAGGTACTTCCTATGATTCTGGGCTGTTGCACACAATTTTGTTTTTATTTGAGACCTTTATTCATTAGGAAAAAATGCATTAATTCAACATTTGCCAATATTCATATCCGGACAGGGTATTTTGATGTATAACAGGCGGTCAAGGCGAATACCTCCTTCTAAGGTCATCTAATATATGTTAGGAGGAGGTGGTGGATGCCCAATCCCTGGAAACATTACAGGGCATGTGGGGAGGGGCTCTGAGCAACCTGATCTGGTGGAAGATGTACCT
>NW_008794117.1:59958-79637 GCF_000699145.1 Aptenodytes forsteri | reverse complement strand
CCATCCCTGGAAACATTCAAGGTCAGGTTGGACGGGGCTCTGATCTAGTTGAAGATGTCCCTGCCCACGGCAGGGGGGTTGGACTAGATGACCTTTAGAGGTCCCTTCCAACCCAAACTATTCTATGATTCTATTAAATTATAAATTGCCTTGAAAGTATATTCTGCAGTTAAAGGAAATGCTTAAGAATGGGTTTTCTAATTCCCCAAATGATGAAATTTTAGTTTGGCAGGAAGATTTAGGAAAATCACTCTTCAACATACCTTAAATGTGTGGTTTGTAAGGCACTGGTATAGATACAAGACAGCTGATGTCTAAATAACATTTCAAAACAGGAATTATTTTTAATGTTGCAGACTTCTTTCTAGCATGAATTTCATGCATGAATGCTAAGATTCAAGGTTTCTTAGTGTATACTTTTTTATAGCACAGTTGCCATACCTGCAAGACCAAAGGAAATACTGTGTGATTTGAAAAGCAATCTTTTTTGCTAACTGGCCAGTATGTTTTTCTTTCTGGAGATTGTGATGCAAGATGAATATGTTGATAGGACTTGATGCAGTATTAATTTATAGTTTAGTTGTGTCAGACTAACAGCGGACTAGAAGACTTCTTGTTTGGCTGTAGCGTCTAATATGGGCTACATATATATAGATACTATACAGTGTCTGATTTGACTTAGTTGCATTATCTTTATTGTGGAAGATTGGATGATTGTGATATTTTAAACTTCTAAACTGTGATCAAACTCTTGCATTCTTATTATCTTCAATATAAATAAGCAATTATATTTGAGAAAGAGGTTTCTCTTTAGTATTGCAAATTATAGCTAATTTACATTTGACATAGAATTTTAATTTTTTTTTTTTTTAATCTGTGTTTGAGTGAAGATATTTGATATTCCTTAATTTATTTGAAACAGCATTAGGGTTAACCATTTGTACTTTTAGCTATGCCGAATTTGGTGGTTGCTCATGAGTCAGTACAAAGGTCACAGTTAGGGCAAAAACTTCAAAACACTTTACAAACATTAAGGAGTGTCATCGAACATGATGGAGGTGAAATCTGTTTGCTGCTTTTTAGATGAGGAAGCCAAACCCTAAGGTTAACAACCTCTTGAAAGTCATACAGGAACTGTGACAGAACTGAGAACAGAATCTGCACTTCCAGACTGAAATGTAATCAAACACCATCTCTTTTTTACTAAGAAATATCAAGCATTTTGAATGGAGTGTTTGAAAGAAAGCTAACAGAACTTACAAGGATCATAACACACTTTTTAATCTGGGGGAGAAATAAAGGATTTTAAAGATAGCATTCATGTTTTCATGTAAAGTGAGTCTATTAAGAATTTTTTTTTTCCTTTTCCATCAAATTAACCTGTCATCTTCAGTCTCTTTTTTCAGATAGCTAATACAGCCTGCCAGTAACCTTCTTTTATGCCAAGGCTAGCAAATACTCTTCTGTCACATTCTCTTTTTATTCTGTATGATAAAATTCAGTGTAAAATAAAGAGCTGTGTCAGATGTTCTGGAGTATTAACAATCCATGTTGTTTCTGGGAAGCCTGTATTAAATATTTCATATTAGGGACTGTTCTAAAGGTTAACTTTTAATTAAAATAGGATGCAATTTTTTTCCTGTCTTCAATGAGATTCATGTGATTTGTTTAGCTTTTGTTACAGTATCTAAGAAGTACTTGTATATAAAACATAGATACAGAGCTTTGGCAGCTCCAGAAATCCTTAGGAGACTACTGTGGGTAACAGACAAAATGTGCAAATAAAGAACCTTAGAAGTCACTTACCAATTCTCTTTTGGAGATACTGGGCTCAGAATGGTCTAGTGGTTAGTAATAAGGCTGAGAGCCAGGAATACGCAACTTGTTATCTAGACTCCTCTATCAAGTTGCTGTCTTTTTTGAGCAATCATCTTTAGACTTTTACAAAGGTGCCCGCTTGTTAAGCCCTTCAAATTATGAGTGCCTAAATTGATATGCCCCAAAGATTTTGAGACTGAATGTTTGTGTGCTCCCACAGAAGTCATTGGAGTATCGGCTATGAGGTGTCTCAACCTGAATGTTCAGGTATCAGGGTACCTGCAATTACTGGACACATTTTGCAAGCGTGGCACTTGCCACACCATGCATGGCAAATGGGAAGACTGCCAACATTCGCTGTCCCTGAAGATTGATTACTCAATGGTTGTAAAGGTCACTGATACTGCAGCGTTTTGTGGAACAAATTATTTTTACTTCTGAGGTTTATATTTTTTGTATTTTATTGCATTTACAAAGCCATCAGTATTCCTTAGCTTTCTAGGAAAGCCTGCCCAGTTTTCTAGCAAGCACAAATAAGTTGTTGTTGTTGCAAATCTCAAAGATTATTTGTCTACAGGGAGGAATTGGAAGAAAAATGTGTCGCTTACCACGTTAGCTTTTCTATACAGTGTTACACCTTTTCCTTTCCAGGTATCAGCTCTATCTTTTCTATAATACTCCCCACCACCGACTTAGAGTCGAAGTGAAATTCTGATTAGAAACATGCTCATTTTCTGACTGTCTTTTGGATACTTGCTTTCTCTGAGCTGGTTGCATGGACTCTAGTACAATGGTGTCTTTGCCCTTTTAGTCCAAGAAATAATCCTTTATGCCAGTTCTGGGGGGAAAACAAAACAAAACAAAACCCACCAAACCAAAAAAATGATACCTTTACTTGATTAACAGAAGGAGTATTTTTTCTAACTGGCATCTCGACTTTTCTTCTGGAAGTTCTGCCACTTCCATGCTTGTAATTTTGGCTTTGAAATAGCTGGTTGAAAGCAAAAGCATCACTAGGAAGAGAACAATAAATCTGTTTCAGTAGTCTGCAATTGAAATACGTAGCTTTGATACAGCAATAACTTGGTATACCGGAACATAATTTTCTCTTATGTTTGCATGCCTGTGTTCTTGGTGTATACACAGCTTCTCAGTGTATAAACCCTTGGTGAGCATATATTTACTGTTCCTTTTTGCAGTGATCTGTTAAAGATAGGCGTTATAAAATTACCCAGCCAGGGTGAAGTTGTTTTTTAAGATGTTGCAGCTAGACATCTTGAATCCTTAGGCATAGAGATCCCTTGTTCAATTCCTAGCCGTTGGTTAAAACAGCAGCATTTAATGTCAGCTTACACGTTTTGTTAAGCTAGAAGTGCTGGAGATTGACTTAGGTGTTCAAGTATTTTATATGTAGTGTGTCTTATGTTTGATTTTCGTGGTCCTCAGTAACTACTTTGGAATGATTTTTGTTCTCTACATTAAACCTCCCTAGCACTTTGAGCTCTAAATGCAACAGAGAAAGTTTGCTTATTTCTGTGTCAACTCCCTGGTATTTCTTTGTTTTGACATATCTGTATTAACTCAACATCCATCTAAGAGAACAAGTCTTGAAGAATTGTGATTTTTAGGGGGTTTTTTTTTTCAATGGTCGTCTTTGGCAGAGCTGTCTTGTTACAAATCCAATTTTAATTGTTCTGTTATAGAAATGTCAACCTAAGGGGGAAGAGCTGCAGATTTGTTCCATGTCGTAACAACTACAGTGCAAATCAAAGAGCTGCCGTCTGGCTTAACTCCATGACTTGCTCTATTGTTGAAGAGCTTCGCATATCAAGATGTTAGGCTTAGTCAACTGACACATGAGGCAGAGAATCTTCAAATTTTTTTAACGCAGCAGAGCAGCTTCAGGAAAGGAGGTGGCAGAAGGCTGCTGCAATGGTATTGTCTGGCTTCTGTGGGTGGACTAGGAGTAATACAGAAAAAAATTAAGAACTTGAGTCCTTTCACGTTTATCTCGTGAATTTCAAATATTCATATTGTAAATATTTCAAATTCTATGTATTTGAAATATTTGTTGTAATTATTTATTGTAATTATTTATTGTAAATAGGATATAAACAGGAAGGGCATTGGTATGTCTCTGATGCTGTGATAGGTGATACTTTTAGTGTCTTTTATCCAAAGATTGTTCTTTTCTCATCAGTCAGGAAACCTCCATTTCTCTATTTTATCACATTGCACTGTAATACTCGGGAGAGCTCAGCAATTATCTTAATTTGGTCAAACATAAGGAAACAATGGTCAGTAGCAGAATTCAAACTCTTCAGCTCATCTCAGTAAACACAGTACTTCTGTTCTAGGTCATTTTAAAACTTTCTAATATGAACATTAAAAAAGTTTCTGAAATAATTTTTTGTTGTTGTAACAAGATAAAACCCAACTAATACTTGGGCAAATCCATTCGTGTGAGAGGACTTAATATTTCTTTGTTATTTGATATTCTTTTTAAACATCTTTCCGAGTCAGCATACATGTATTTAGTCTGAACATTTGTATTTTACCCAAATTAAACAGATGTTTAAAACTATGATAAAAAGTTCATATTATATCCTTACCACTCTCATGAAAATTACAGAATCCTAATTTTTCTCTTTTTGCTTTTGCAGATAGCTGAGACCTATTTTCAAGAGGAGGAATGTATCCTTTTACTTGCAGAAATTGTTACGCGATATTAAAATAACCTGGCATGATAAAACATAAAAGACAAATGCTTTACCATTGACTCATAGGTTGTGGGTCAGGGTTAGAAAGAAGTGAACAGCCATAATTTACCCATGAGTGAATATACAATATGTTAGCAAGTCCTTCTTAATCAGACAGCTGGAATATGAGTTAAGTAATAAATCCACTTCCAAAAGCTGTACTGATACAATCATTAGTAGCTGTGCACAAACAAGGAAGTAAGAAAATATTTTCAAAGAACTTCTGTTTTTATAGGATAAGTTCTGTTCTAAGTATTAGTAACTGGGAATATGTCCAATCTAGATAGGGTATGTATTCTATTATATCAAATAGGGCACTGTTACAGTAAGAACAAAATTATCACAACAGTTGATTAGAATATGTTCTACAAGTGTCTAGCTTAGAATAAAAATACCAAACACACTGAGCTAAGTGAGATCGGCAACCTGCAAACAATAGCAATGTGTTCTTTGGCAAATGTTAATTAGTCAAAATCGTATCAAGGTAGTTTGAGAAACTGTCGTAGGAAAATACGGGTAATTGCTTCTGGGAACAGCTGGTTCAATGGTCCCGTTTATTTTGAATTGTTCCTAGATAATACAAAAAAGTCTGGTCAAAAAGTCTTAATAGTTGAACTGCTGCTAATTACTCTGATATATTTCAGTAATTGTGGAAGAGAATAATCATATTAAACCTTAAAGTGGAACTGTATTTTTAGAAAAGGTGGACTGGGTTTTCCTCAGTTTGCTTTTAAGGGAAAATGATCAGACTATAAAAAGAAGAGGCAAGAGTGGTAAGTCCTTAAGGTATATGTGAATCACAAAGATGCATCATAAATTACAGAATCCATGCATACAGATTATTTCTTTATTATGTAATTTGTTACAAACAAAATACAGCAAATAGGCAATTGTAATGGTTAAATAACAAAGCATAAGAAACCTGGAAAGGTATCCTTGAAACCTAGCCAAATTACATTATCCTGTAGGGGAAAATGATCAGACTATAAAAAGAAGAGGCAAGAGTGGTAAGTCCTTAAGGTATATGTGAATCACAAAGATGCGTCATAAATTACAGAATCCATGCATACAGATTATTTCTTTATTATGTAATTTGTTACAAACAAAATACAGCAAATAGGCAATTGTAATGGTTAAATAACAAAGCATAAGAAACCTGGAAAGGTATCCTTGAAACCAAATCAAATTACATTATCCTGTAGTACAAAACCAGAGAAATAACTGTCGCAATATTATAAAAGCATAAAATAAAATATCCATCACTGTCTTAGAAGACTGTACTTCTGTCTTGGTCATCCTAATTCAAACATCCATCAACAGATTATTTCTTTATTATGTAATTTGTTACAAACAAAATACAGCAAATAGGCAATTGTAATGGTTAAATAACAAAGCATAAGAAACCTGGAAAGGTATCCTTGAAACCTAGCCAAATTACATTATCCTGTAGTACAAAACCAGAGAAATAACTGTCGCAATATTATAAAAGCAATATATAAAATAAAATATCCATCACTGTCTTAGAAAACAGTACTTCTGTCTTGGTCATCCTAATTCAAAAACATCCATCAGAAAATCCAAAATACACAGCGCAAATTAAAGGCATGGAAAAATTCTGCAGTAAACTATGGCTCTGCAGTGGGGAAATACAGTAAATTTAAAATGCATTCAACAGTATGATAGAAAGACAGTTTCTCTTTCATAGAAGTTCCTTTAATCGAAGCGCACTGTATTTAAAGCTGATGAAAGGAAATATTTTTAATGCAATGTACACCTGATGTGCGGAATTCAACACCACTATATAATACATATTTATGAAGGATGTCTCCTCTGTACTTGCAACCATCAGTTTCCTGAGGTTAATAAAGGAACTTACTTGATCATGTTGCACTGTATTATTCATGACAGGCATTTTAATTCATCTAGTGTAGAACTTCATATTAACAACAATTTAGGATTTGTTGCTGTGATCCTCTAAGGCTATCTCTCTGATCTGTAATTCTGTTTCTAATAACAGATTTCTTGAAGGCAGAGAATATACTTTCCATTAATATTGTTGTTCATAAGCCATGCTATGTATATATTGCATGAGGCTAACAAGAGTAACAAGTACTGGTTGTGTTTTTTTAGTAATTACTCCAGTATTTTAATTAGCGTGAATAATGGAAAATAGTTTTTCTATATTACTAAGAACCTCATTCACTGTACTTCTATCCTCATTATACTGTAGAATTAAATTTCAAATAGCAGGCAAAACATGGCTTTAAACAGAACAACTAACAACTCGGGCTTGATGGAACTAGAATTGTCCTGACTATTACAAAATATATAACTATCAGTATACCTTGTGAATATATTGATAACCCTAAGGGAGAGGAAAGAGTTCTTCATATAGAAGAAAAGTAAAAAGAATCTTTAGAAAGAAGACAAAAGGTGAACTCAGCTATCCAACAGTGTTGTATACAATGGTTGAAATGGTGGAGGGTATTTTTTGAAAGTTTGAGCTGGGGAAATTTTTTAAATACTGTCTCCAGCTGGTCAGTAGAAAGGAGCTGTATTTTCAGTTAGTTATGTTTATTGGCATATAATTGTATTTCTTGAGAGATAATACCGGTATTTGTATAATTGTTTTGCTTTTCATTTCCCAGAGATTTCATTTTCTGAGAAGAGTTGTCAGCATAATAACATTTTGCTCGTTTCTTTTCTAGAAAAACTTTTGTTGGACTTAAGGCATGTGGGAAGAGGTAACTGCTGAAGAGGACGGGATTTTCATTTTTTGGAACTTTTCTCAACTTACTTTACTTCTTACTTGCTGTTTTCACGTCTGCTATTACTTTCTTCCTTGCACAGAAATCTGGATGCTAGCCATTATTCATTTGATTCAGTTATGTCAAATTTCAGGTACATAATGATTGCTCTTTCAAATATGGTGCCAAATATAAATAAATCATAACATGTCCGTATATGTATGCATTTTTCTTTAACCTTCCATTCAGATGAGAAGGCAGTGAAGTTCATTCAGCTTGAACGACTGTATCACGAGCAGCTGCTTGCAAATCTTTCTTCCATACAGGAGCAGTGGGGTAAGTACAGACTAAACTAATATGGTAGAAGAAAGAGTTAATTTATTTTGTATTTCTAAATAATAGAGTATACATTTTGCCAGCTTAAAAATGTTACATAGCAAAAGCAGCATTTATACCAGAATTTCTCTGAGCTTGTTATGAGAAAAGTATTCCATATGAGGAAATGGCCTCAAGTTGCACCAGGGGAGGTTTAGATTGGATATCAGGAAAAATTTCTTTACTGAAAGAGTGGTGAAACATTGGAACAGGCTGCCCAGGGAAGTGGTGGAGTCACCATCCCTGGAGGTATTTAAAAGACGAGTAGATGAGGCGCTTAGGGACGTGGTTTAGTGGGTGGTGGTGTTGGGTCGACGGTTGGACTTGATGATCTTAGAGGTCTTTTCCAACCTCAATGATTCTATGATTCTATGATTCCTGCTCTAGATTTCTTCTCGCACGTTTCCTGAAAAAGGTGCAAATAGTTTGTCATTCTTTATTCTATTAATTGAGGCTTAGATTGATCCACAGTTGTTTTGAGCTTATTTCTGGTTTAGGGTTGGTGAATCTGATGTTGTGAAAAAATACAATGCTTTTTTGCATAGTCTGGAACAAGATTGTAGATCACACACAGAAGAGTTGTCAATATTTCTCCATTAATTAGTTTCACGTATATGTTTTATGTTAAGCAAATACTACTTTTATAATACTTTGGGTGAAAATGATTTTGATTTAATTTAGAAAGAAAATGGAAAACAGCAGTTCCTAGTCCAGTTACAACACTGAGGAATTCAGCTAAAGAACTGAGCAGTGGAGATCTGGAAAAGCTTACTAGAGTTTGCTCTTCGCATCAACAGTAAGTATAAGAAAATATTATTACTTTTCCAGTACTAATATGTTAGTGCAGCTGTTGTCTATGTGCCAGTATAGGTGTTTTAAAATAGTCAATGTCAAAATAAAAGTTGCATGCCATTGACTTCAGTGAATTTGGTTATAAAGCGGTGGTTCTTTTTGATACGTAACAAAAATGTTTCCATTGCCATCAATTTTCACAATGTTTTAATATGGTTTGAGGAACATACAGGGACTAGATCTGAACTGTTTTCAGCGAATCATTAGTCTGCCAGAAATGGAGTCTTAAGTTTTAGTATTGTCAGCCAAAGTAAAAACTGAGTAGTGTTAATTTAGGAAGAGAGAGACTGTAGAACTGATGATGGTGCTTGTGTCCAATACCTATTGTTTTAATCATTGTTTTTAAATGCAATTGTCCAGCATCTCAGACTCCAGCACTCACATCTACCCTATAGGATTTTATTCCCAAATTGTCCACATTTTAGGACAATTCCCTAATGCTTTAAGTCATTCTCGTTATCGTCTGTTGGTTTCATATAGGTTGTGTAAACATTATGAAGTAGTGATTCTGTAGTTCCCTAGTGTGGCAGAATTCTGAAAAGTTGTGAAATCTTAGTTCGTACCTGCTTTGCCTGATTCATCAGCCTCCTGAATCAGTGCATCACAGTATCACAAACTTTTTTGGACAGTGCCTAGGGTACTCTTCTGGGTACTCTTCTGGATATGGGATTGTACCCATCAGGAAGGAGAAGATCTGTTATTTCATGGGTGAATGTCCTACCTACTAGACATTGAGTTTAAGGGACAGATGGAAAAAACTATACCAGCTGCCACTGAAAAATGATCAGCCAACGATAATAAGGAAAATAACCCCATTCAAAGGCTGTGAAAAGACCAACCTGTGGCAGGGGAGATGCTCTCAATCAGATGGGGAGAGGGAAATCTTCAAATACATTTGCATTGGCTTAGTCAGTCTGGATGTAACAAAAGCCAAAATGCTCCTGTTGTTCATAGAGGGTATGATTGGGCTTCCACATTTTTTTCTTCTGGGTGACCATACAGAAGTTTGAAAACACCCAGGCTGACTACCAGAACCCAGGCAGGGATTGTTTATTTGTAGTCTAATGCGTATGGGAGGGAGCCCCTGGAAAGTGTACTCTGGCATTTCCACAGGAGGAGGCGGCAGCTGTAGCACCGTAGCTGCATGTTTACACCCACAGCCTGCTGCTACTGAGAGATTGCACTCTGAGTGCCTGCAGGGTTCCTCAGCCTACATTTCCTTGCACGTGACCTTGCAAGCCCACAGAAAGATTGATTCAAGTCTATTGCAATTTATATGCTGCAACTAGCAGCACCTCCCTATTAGCAGCTTGATTGTCACCTTGTTGACAATAACTCTGCTTTCTCCTTCTAATTCTTCCATGCAGCCTCATTTCAAACTACAAAATTTCAGTTACGTAACATCATTCCCGGTTCTGAGAAACCCTGCAATTTGATAAAAATTAAGGCTTGTGTTCATTTGCTGTGATTAGTTCTCTGTATTTAATATTATTACTCTTCCAAACTCTCTAGGCAAAAGCCTATTTGCTTTTATTGTTTCATATGGTTGTTTTCCTAAACTTTAATCTCAATTTATTTTGTAATTAAAATTATACTTTAATTTTTAACGAATAACATGCAGGTCTCGGAAAATGTGAGCATTTTGCTTTTGTAATTGAAAGTAATGTAACTTTTTCTGATAATCAAGGTCTACAGCTACATACTGGACATGTTTGTTCTTTAAAGATAGTTTTGAGTGTCCCGTATTGGAAGTTTAAATGGTAAAATTTAAAAGTCAATGCAACTTTTAAAAGTTTTTGTTAGAGAGTAGGAACATCAGTACTTGTCCCTCTTGTCTCTCCTACTTCTATTTTTTTTTTTCAGTACCTTTAAACAAAATGCTCAACATTATCTTCGTTGCTCTATGAAAGGCTGCGAGACAGATTGTGCATGATAAAACACATTGTGCATGAATCTCTACACAGTTTGCAAAGTCCATGCTGACTGTTAGCAGTGCTGACTCACCTGTGAATCCCAGTGGAATCAGTGGGAGCTGCTGCATCTTACAGTACCCAGAAAACATGTCCCTGCATAAACATCCTGTGGAGAGGGAAATACGTTTTGTGGGGTTTCTTCCATTCCTCAATCCCTGTTATAGTGATCGTTACTTTTAATACTAGTAGATACTGAGTCCTTACATGATTTTTAAAGTTGGTACAGTTCCTTCTGAGCATAAAGTTTTACAGGAATTTAGATCGCTTGATACATTGCAGTAAATTTTCTTTTGGCTGCTTTCTCAATTAGGTGGAGCAATGTTTGGGCTAATTGGTCTTCTGATGATATTCCCATATGGTACAATTCTGTGCTTGAAAGTATGCTAGCATGCTGACACTGTTGCAATGTAAGAAAAGTTCTGTGCTAATATTATAGCAGAGCAAAGGCTTATAAGATTTCAATGACATTTGTTATGAAGAATGTTGCTACTAAGTTGTTTAATTTATTCTTTTTTTCTTTATTGCTGCAGGCCACAGGCATCCAAAAATAAGGTAAACAGCTGTTAAATTGAATTCTGCTTTGTCAAAGATTGCTAATAAATATATTTTTAATATTATTAGATATAATCTTTCCAGTTTAGTATAGAAACTGTTTGAAGTTTGGATGTCTCAAAAAGTCAGTGTTCCTGTTTAATTCCAAAAATTACTGGAAATACTTTCATATTTTACAGCTAGTAACTGCAGAAAATACATGGGAAAGCGGTTGTTTGCTTCAGTTAATGGAATCGAAAAATTCAAAGGAAAAAGAAGCTGATGCTTTTAAATCAGGTGTGTGTGTGTGTGTACGTACATGTGCATATGTTTGTTTTAAATATTATAATGTAATGACATATTCCTATAAATACTATGAAGCGATTTCATTTGAAGCTACAGCATTTGTTGGATTCCCACAGATTGATCCATTTGTGCAAATTTTCATTTTTTTCACAACTGCACAATGGACGTACTATGCAATTTTAATTAGTCACTGATATTCAGAATTGTAATTAAAGTAATTCTAGCCTCCATCAAAAAAAGTCTTTTAAATGTGCGTGCATTTATAGCAGCCTACGTAAGCTACAAAATTGTGTAAAACTAGAGATAAGATACATAATTTGTATGTATAAAATATAAGGTAGACAATCTGATGACAAATATTCTGAGTTGTGGCAATTTGGTATAGCTAACAGTATTAGTAACTATTTTAAATTACATGCAATATACTGATTTTGAGACACATTTTTCTGTAACAGAAGATTAGGAAGCTTTTGGGAGGTCTTGAAGAGAAAAACATACTTCAGTTAATTTTTTTCAGTACACACTTTTATGTCAGCTTCATTTTCCTCCTCCTGCCTTGGGCCAGTGGCTGTTTTGAGTAATTTGTTAGAATCATTGGGTTTTTATGAAACATTTACAAATTAATGAATCGTTAAAATGGAGACAGAGGGGGAAAGCGCATTGGTAGACTACCAGGCTGTGCTTTATCTCTCCTCTCTTTGAGCAAAATGTTTCTTTTTTTGCCATGTTCCAGTTGCCAAAATTGGCCTAAACTGAGTACCTTTCCTCAAAAACAGCTAGAATTTCTCACAAGATGAGGGTTGGCCTAAGTGACTTCAGGAGGTCCCTTTCGACCTAAACTATCCTACAAGTGTGTATCAGCCAGGGTGTTCAGGAGAATCAGGAATTAACGAAGATATAGGGTCACAGTTCTCTAGATGTGTGGATCCTCCCCATCTTCATCCTCTTTTACCGTGACCCCTATGCTGCCTTTTCTCTGTCTTTTGTTCTTGTAACCTAACTAAACACAAAACATTGAAAACACGAAACAAACATGTTATACAGCTCAGAAAGCAGATCAAAAGAACCCAATGCTTTTTATTTTCAGATGGTTGGAAATTCCCATGGAAAAAAATTAGGCACTTACAATTTTTCCATTGTTTTTATTCCAAGTGGGAAAAAAAGCTTTCTGGAGATCAGAATTTCTGAACGTTTGAAACTTCTGAAGTAAGGAGCATTTTGTGTCAAGGCTAAAATACTGTAGTACAACATCTAGATGTATTAAAACTTAATGTGGAAGTAATTAATGGTGTAAATTTTTTTTTTTTTTTTTCATTCCTTTCTCTTAATGTAACTCTTGTCAAAATGTCATTAAAATCTTTGGGTTCCTGTGAAATGTTTGTAAATTAATAAAGCTATGTCATCCAATAGAAAGCGGTTCTGCTGAGAATTTTCCAGCAGTGCTAAATACTTTTTCAATACAAAGATATGAATATTTCAAGCCTAACTCAGGTTTAAATGCTTAAGATTTGCAAAAGCTGCTTTTCACAAGATTAGCACATTCTTGACTTCTCACCCTGACAGGTCTCTTCATGTGTTAAGGCAGTGCGTGGTCAATTAGCTACTGCTGCCCCTCACTGAGGCAATGAGTCAGCAGCATGGGGCTGAGCGTTAGTTAGAAGTTGCAGTTAGAAGGTTTTGGGTAGGGAAGGCATTGGTATGAACTAATACAGAAATTGGACAAAGATGATCCATAACTCTGAATTTGTATACACCGCTCAGTGCTGCGCAAAAAATATTCGAGCTGTAGCTGAGTGATCCAGCTCAGGACTAGAAGCAATATGGCCATTTGGGGCTGTTCTTGAACCCCAGCAGAATCCTATACTGTAAGAACCATACAGTTCCTAATATTTAAACTAACCAGTTCAGCATTAGCCTAAATGCATGGGCCTTCTCATTGAAAACTTAGAATGCTTGTCTTCTGTTTCTTGGGTGGGGTTTTTTCCCTACGTCTTGAAAAATGAGAAGTAACTATGTAAACTTTTTCTTCTCTTAGAAATATATCTGCCAATCTGCAGGGAGAACTACTTAACTCAGCTGCTGGTAGTAGAAGTCTGACTTACAGTAAGACAGGAAAAGGAAATTCTCAAGTGGTTTGAAGACTGTCGTTCATATGAATTCATATGCCCAAAATAAGAATTTATCTAGCAATTATCAAAAAGAAGTATTAGCTTATACGAAGAGAGATATATATATTACATTGTAGAGATTGTTGCACTGTACTATGGTAGCATCTGTGAAGTAAAATCACACTTCCTTACTAATCTAAAGCAAAAATTACTCCATTGACTTATTGCAGGCATTTCGGAACATAGTTTGAGCCTCTGTAGGCAGTTGATCCTAAGAATTCACGATTCCTCTCTCCTGGGGATACAGTGACCAAGAAACAGCTTTATAAGAAGTTGGCTAGTCAAGATTCCTGGGAGAGTCACTGAATTAGTTTTCTGCCCTTCTGAGCAAGGGTTGTGAATGGTCTGTTCTGCTACACTTTCCTTTCTGGCAGATTTTCTCTTTGAGTCTACCAACAGAGAGAACTGGGCCCTTAAAGCTATTATATAAATATAACGCATGTATATTAAAAGGTGAGATTTGATACATCCTGTATCCATTAATTTCTTCAGTTTCTGACTGAAAGCCTTAATAGCCTTAGTGTTAACTAAAGATAATCAAATTCATATGTTTCGTGAAACCTTTTCTAATGAAATGATTAATTTAATAAAACCCTTAGCATAAGTTTGCAGCGTGTACATATAGACCTGTTTCCAAGCTGGGGAGAAACTGCTTATACCCTGTTTTCTTTTAGGTCATATGGGATTTGTTTTTAAATGGGAAAAGGGACAAAGATGGAGAAGTGTGAATTCTCCACTGGTAGAATGCCGTAGGTCAGTACTCTCTCTGCTAGGCTGTCTTGGATTATGGCATGGTTTAACCCCAGCCGGCAACTGACCCCCACCCAGCCGCTCGCTCACTCCCCCCCCGCCCCCCCGCCAGTGGGATGGGGGAGAGAATCAGAAGAGTAAAGGGCGGGGGAGAGAGAGAGCCACACACACCATACCTCCACACCCCCACACCCTCCCCACCTTGTGGGTTGAGATAAGAACAGTTTGGTAATTGAAATAAAATAGTACTAATAATAATAATAAAAAAAACAATATACAAAGCAAATTATGTATGGTGCAATTGCTGACCACCCGCTGACCAATGCCCAGCCAGTCCCCGAGCAGCAGCCCCCCCCGCAGCTCTCCCCACACCGATGTGTTAGTTGTTGCTATCAACATTATTCTCATCCTAAATCCAAAACACAGCACTGTACCAGCTACTAGGAGGAAAATTAACCCTATCCCAGCTGAAACCAGGACAGATTAACAGGATAAAAAAGTGGTGGCTACAGGTTTCTGTGATGAACAAAGCAAGTATCAATTTTAAAGTAACTCTGTTTGGGGGGAAAAAAACATTTCTTAAATTACCATAAGTGCTTTTGTTGCTAGAAAATTTTCAGTAGACGCTTTGTTATATCTCTGACTGTCAGATAAAAATTACTGCCACGTTGGTGGGTACGTCTTCATTTAACTTAGAAGGAAAAAGCATCTTTTCTAATTAAGTGTTCAAGTATTTGTCTTAACTTGCCCTGAGCCTAGATTGGGCAGGGGTTGTCTCAAGCAGGTGTTTTGAAGTATGTGTAAAGAAAATATTGAAAGCTGCTGAAAATTTGAGGTGGAATGTAACAATGATCATTACATCTCAGTTCCTGTACGTCTGTAGTTAGATAACAATGCTAGGATCATTTATTACTTTCCTAGGAATAGTGCCCTGAGCTCAAGGGCCACCTTTCATGGTAGAGAATTTGATTTAATTTCCGTTTCCATTTAATCTTTGTTGCCAACAAAGATGCCTGTCCTAATGTGGGTGTATCCACTAGGAAAAATTGACAGATGGTAACAAAATCTTGTACCAATAATCCAGGCTGTGTTTGAACTTGTGACCTATATGTGAAGGGCTCAGTATCCCGTTACAAATCCCTTGAGCTATCTACTCATCTGTGTCTAATTTTCAAAAAGACCCTGTCTTGTACCCATTTCTTCTTTCAGTGTTTTACAGAAGTTAGGTTCCCCGTACCCTTTCTATCTGTTAATGTTGTCCTGATTTTTTTTTTCTGCATTTTGAGATGGTTGGATATTCTCTTTTTCAATTTCCAAGCCTGTCTTTTTCTATGCTACCTTGTAGCATTATCCTTTAAAATGGGGATAGTTTAGAATTTAATAAAACTGTTCAATACAATGAATTAATGCAAACATTTCTTTAAAGGCTAACGAATGTGACCCTGTTTCACGTAACAAGTTCAGGAAACTGCTCAGATTTTACATGAGGTTTTAAGAGGTGAGGAAGGATAAGATTGGCATAGAGATCTTCAGTCATTCTTGTGAGAACATATATAGTTAATAAGGGCATTGTTTGATCTCTTTGTTCATCTATTCGTAAGACCTTTCTGCTTTTTGCTATGCCCAAAAAATGCAAATGAGTGTTTTCTAGAGGTATGTATTTGTTGTTTGAGGTTATTACTATTACTGTAACAGTAGTTCTACTACAACATAGTCTTAACTTAGTTTGTATTAAAGTATGGAATAAAAGACAGTTTCTGTCATAGCTAGCTTGCTTTTGTATTCTAATTCTAAACACCCCCTTTCTCTCTTCATAAGCCTAAAAGGGGAGATTTGGCTTTGAGCTTCTCATAATGGCTAATGTCTAATAATTTTATTGACAACTTGGGCTAACCATCTACTCCTTCATCAGCAGATCATGCCAATAGTAGATGAATTTACAAGCTATGTAGAATTCCCTTTGTTTCTCTCTGAAATTTCAGATAAGAAAAATCAGTTTTCATTTGTATTGTAAATGTGAATACAGAAATAAGCTGCATCCAACTGCATTTTTTAATATGTAAACTAACTTATGTATCCAAAAAGCAACATCTTTTTATGCAGTCTGTTATGTAAAATATTGTAATTGGATATTTAATTTAGTGTTAACCAAAGGAGCTAGTTACCCACTTAAAAGAATTGAATTTAAAATTTATTAAATTAGTATGATTTCAGCTTCTTTAAAGGAAATGCAGATATCTCCCTGTGTGATAGATAACACTAGCATCAAAATACAGTTTTCTGTAATGAAGCGCATTTGTCTGAAATCCAGGCCCCCATGAGATGCACTCACATAAAATATGCTTTAGAAGAAATGTGGCTGTTCAGAAAGATACTTACATACGTATTGTGCTCGAAGTATGGGAGTAACTCTTTTCAGGAGGGCACTAAAGCATGTGCTTTGCCTGCAAGAATGTGTGCAAATACTTTGCTGAATCAGGAGTCAGCTTTTCAGACTACTAACGGAACTTCTATTCTGACTGGAGCATAAAATACCTGCCCTTTATGGGAGTGCGTTTTAAAGCATTAGGTTACAATGTTATCAAATCACAGTATACTCTTTCCCCGCTGGGCTGATGCTTTGAATCATTTAAAAACACTGGAACTGTTTTTCCTGTTGCACTTAGGTACTGAAACTTGTCCTGGCGTTGGACCAAAGAAAGAAGATAAACAGCTGAGCACTAGTTCTCCAGGTGAAAACAAAACTGAGAGACAGACAGAGGCAGCAAGCCTTTGGGTAGCTGCAGGGAAGGACCACATGGAGGAGCAGCACTGCAGTGCTGAATCAACATTGGAGCCACACACCCAGTCCACAGGGACAGTGGGCAGGCCTTCTCCGGGCTGTTTATCATCTGGGGATGCCGGTAAAGATACCAGTTCGCAGCTGAGAGAAAGACAGCTCTCTAAGGATGCGGAAAAAATAGAAGGCACAGCTGGGGAGCCTGGAGTGAAACCCCCTCTTGAGCCAATGGTAGATGCTTTGGTTTTAACAGATGCTGATTATATGCCTACTGATTTGGTTCCTACTGATAAAGATGTGCAAGCTGATAGAAATCTGCTCAGATCAAAACATGCTGCTGGCTCTTCAGAAATTGCTAGTGGCCAGCTTGGAAATAGTGATTTAAAGCAGCAACAGAAACAGCCTGATGATGAAAAATCTTCACGGGATGGAACTGCATCAAATGTATGCTCTGGGTGTAATAAAGTGTCTGAGCATGAGAGTACTGCCCATTCACGAGTATGCAAGGAAATACAGAGAACAGCAGGACAGGAGGAGAAGGTAAATAATGAAGAACAAGAAGATTTATTTCTCAGATTTTTAAATGGTAACATAATAGACACTGAAGAATCATTTGCAAACTTGGCAAACGAAGAGGACTTTGACACTGTTCCAGATATTTTACCTGAACGAGCATCTTACAACTCACTGGAAGCTTTGTCACTAGATGACAGCTTTTCTTCTCTTGATGAACTTGCAAGAAGGATAGAGATTGCTGAGGTAAATACTGTGAATCCTATAAAATCTTCCATATTTATCTCAGTTAAAATATTTTAGATATTGCCAGCTTCAAAATGTGTTAAATATTCTTTCATATATCACTCTCTTTAATCTGAAAATAAATCTATACTTATTTAATTGTTCTGAGTTAATTCAGAAAAAAGTTTCTTTTTACCTATTTGCCTCCTTCTTGACCAGCAGTGCTCTGTGTTTCTAAAAATTAGATTGATTTTTACATATGAGTGTGAACACCTTTTTTTTTTTTTTTTTTTTTTTTATTTGAAGGGGGAGGCTGTTAGGAGATGGCCTGACAACTCCTGTTAAATCACAATTTCACGTCAGAGATTTACATATAATGCCTATGATGTAACGTGTTCATTTCTATTCATAGAATAAAATTTGCTTTTCTGTTCCTATTCCGTAGAGGTGAGAACTACATATGTAATAAACTCTGTATATGAATGTATGGGCTTCTAATTTTGCCAAGTTTAGGCAGTTTTGTTGTTCATCCACGACTAAGAAAGAACTAAGCCTGAACCCACCTTTCTGAAGCGCTGCTGATAGGCCACAAGAAGGATGAGTGCTTCATAAGCTAAACTGCTTTTCTGAAAATATGGATTTATTGCTTTGGGACTCTTTTGGAGAGTGTATGATGACATCTTTGCTTTATTTGTCTTTTGGTTTTGGTGCATTTGCAACCACGGGACCCTAAAAGTTTTTTCTTTAAATGAAAAAATGAGATTATTGTGAAATGATGTGATTCCAGATGCTGGAGGGGGAAGACTTATAAAAAGGTATCTTCTTAGTTCATCTCTATTTTTAATGCATTTAACAAGACAACATTCCTTGGCAATAAAGTAACAGTACTTCTCTATAGATCAGAAGCTAATTCACAGAGACCAAGAACCCACGATCACTCAAGGACAGCAGCCAAGCAGGGAACTAAATACTGGGGATCCATGCTGATGATGTTATGTTTGGCAAAATCTCCAGGGCTAGAAGCAGAGCATTTTGGTTTTTCTCCTCGCCTAAAGAGCTTCTTATCTCCTTTCCAAGATCGTTCATCCTGACCTGTCCTTAAAACACCTTGTGTTTCTGTGGGATGTCAGGAAGCATACCACATACCAGGACTGAGGGCCATAGGCACAAAGCTGTACACAAGCTCTTGACAACGTGCAGATGTAGAAACCCACATACATGCTCATACGTGCAATCAAACTTTTGCACTAAATCCATTGGCTTGTGTTCACTTAGAGGATGGTTTTGAAAAAAAGCATTTTGTTGACAGTCTGTGCTAAGCCCATATACATGTATAACAGAAGAGTAATTTAAATATCATCCCTCAGGAATAGATTTCTTTTGAGCCCACTTAAGTTCAGCATTTTAAGCTACAGGAGAGAACTGTTCTGTTTCACGTAGAAAAATCCTAAATTAATCCTATAGCAACTATTTTTAAATTGCTCTGTTTGTGCCATTTGCATTTTAGAGGATGGGACAGGAAGCAGCATACTTGATACTGTTAGAAAAATTATGCTTGTATTGATTGGCCCAGTGACCAATGATGATGCTTTACAGGGAATCTAGTTTCATTTCTAGTTTGCTGTCCCGATGCTAGGACTGCCAGTACTTTGATGGCCAGTTGAGTCTCTGGAGAGGAAAAAGTACCTTGAGTCTTCCATAGTACTTTTTCTGGCTATATAAGGCATAATGTTGGCTGGCACTGGTGGGAGTCTTTCTGAATTGTTCTTAGCAAGAGGCCTGAGTTGTGCGTGAGGCAGGATGTTTAAATCGGGGAGAAGAGAAAAAGGATTAATCTCAATACCGATTAAAATTTGTAATATACAGCATCTGGGGCTGTTTTG